>NW_006927005.1:5979-7544 GCF_000298275.1 Orycteropus afer afer | reverse complement strand
GCCATCTTGCCCCGCCTCCTGGTGGTCTACTTTTGAAAACTCAGTCATTGAAAATCCTACGTAGCACAATTCTACTTGGACACAAGTGAGGCTGCCTGAGTTGGACTCAAGTGGCTACTGGTTAATTGATAACTTTTCCCTATGCTGAGCTAAGAAGCCATTTCAATTTCTTTTTCTTAGGGGCCCACTTAACCATCACATTATTAATTTAATGTTCATTTTTTTGATTGTGCAAAATATCTAATTATTCATCATGAACCTGGCAAAGAATATGATCTCCTTTCAATGTCTTCCATATATTTTCTATAGTCATTTAATTTAGATTCTGAACTTATTACATTAAGAATTGTGTTTATGTCTCTATGATCCAAAGAAGGCTAAGAGCCCACAATGAATAACAACCTAGAATATTAAATCTGGAAGTGTAACACCTTCAGTTTGCCAAGGTAAAAATTCAGAGCCCAAAAGTGAAATCCTTTTCCCAAGGTCAGATTAGTTTAGGCTGACTAACAAAGGGGAAAATAAATTACTTTAGATATTGAGTTACCAGTGTGCTTATCAAAATTATATATATATCAGCTGACAGCTGACATTTCTGTGATCTTGAATCATCTTAACCATGATTGAGGTATTACTCTCCATTATTTAGATCTGATATGACTTGGAATAAAGTTGAATAATTTTTCCAATTTATATAGGTGTACATAATAAAACTACAAGGACCAATTTTAGGATTAAATATTTGATATTCAGGTTATCATGAAAATATGTTTTAGTGAAAATAATAACAATCACATAAATTATCCAATAGAATCTACTGACTTTGTTTTATAAAAAAATGTGGAATGGTTTCAGGGGACAATAGAATAATAATATAATATAATCACTAGAAATTTAAACATAAATAGGACAAATTGGAAATATGTAAACAATTAATGATAAAGAATTGAGAATTTTCACAAGTATGTTTACCTAGTTTCTTTGAAAAATTGGCACGATTTTGTCTTAGATGTAGTAGTTTTAATTCGTAAGTTCTTTTAGAAAAGAATTAAATATACATAATATACCTATTAATAAATACAGTATAGAAGATACACATGATTTTATGATTTGTGATGGCATTTTTATTTTTAAAGTATTTATTTAAATATTTTATTGTGAAATGTTTCACAAACACAAAAAAATTGCCAATATACAGGACACTCATTTATCCAACAGCCAACTTGAGAAGTAAAATATTATCAATAACAGCTGAAACCTCCTTGACATCTTCCTGATAGCATTTTCCTCCTATCTACTTCCAAAAAAACAAACTAAACTCATTGCCATTGATTCTATTCCAACTCATAGAAACTCCCTCTGGTTTTCCAAGGCTGTAAATCTTTATGGAAAATGTCTTATATTTCTTCTGCAGAGCAGCTGGTAGATTCAAACCACAGACCTTTCTGTTAGCAGACAAGTCTTAACCACTACATCACCAGATCTAATGTTAATTCTCATTCCTGTATATTTCTTATACTTTCACTCTATATGTGTAAACTTAAGCAATATAGTATTATATCATG
>NW_006927005.1:0-5634 GCF_000298275.1 Orycteropus afer afer | reverse complement strand
ACTCCTTGGAATGAAGATGGGGCAATCTACTTCTGTAGTGATACTGCCTCAGAAATCCAAGGAGGGGTCACTATGAGTTGGGTACAACTTGATGCCACATAACAATAACAACAACAACAACAACAAAAATTCACTTTCTGTGATTTTTCTACTCATATCTTTTGGTATTTTTTGTTCCTTTACAAAAAATTATTTGGGGGGACTCAAAGTAATCAGGATGCATATGTGGTTTTTCCTTTTACTTTTTGATAGCATCTTTGATGGCCTGAAGACTTAATTTTAATATAATAAAATTTATTAATTTGTCCCTTTAAGAACTGTATTTGGTATTGTTTAGGAAATATTTTTCTATCCCATGACTTTGAAAGTACTTGTTTATATTCTAATAATTTTAGCTTAGAAGGTTAGTGTCAATTAATATCTCATTTTGTGTAAATTATATTTTACTTTGTATTATGTTATGCTATTTTATGTCTTTTATGTTTTTATCATTCATGTTATTTATGTTTCTTTTTAAATATTTCTTGTCCTAACTCCATTTATTGAAAATTCCACTTTTCTCCCAATCATCTGCAATGTTAGCTTGTCAAATCTACATCAGTCGGCCTCTGTTAAATTTATTCCTTTGTTTGCTATCTCCTTCTGTTAACAAATCTTAAATATTATTGTTTCTCAATATGCTGTTATATCTTTTAGAGCAAGGTCTTCAAGTTTATTTCTACTCCACAAAGTTATTTGAGGTATTTTCACCTCTTATTCTTCCACATAATTGTTAGAATCAGTGAATTAAGATGCATAAAAATCTCTGTTGGGATTTACATTATTGGATTTGTAAGTGGAATTGTGGACAGCTGACATTTCTGTGATCTTGAATCATCTTAACCATGATTCTTCATTATTTAGATCTGATATGACTTGGAATAAAGTTGAATAATTTTCCCAATAAAGATCATGTGAATTTGAAAAAAAAAAAAAATTGTGGTAAAACGTATGTAACAAAACATTTGTCATTTTTAACATTTTAAATGTATAGTTTAGTGACATTAAATACATCACCTTGCTGCACAACCATCAGCACTATCCAATTCCAGCTGATTTTCACCTCCCAAAACAGAAACTTTTGGTTTTATTGTTTCTCTCTATTGTTTTTCTACTTCCTATTTCATTTACCTCTGTTCTATACCAAAAATCCAAATCCACTGCTATTGAGTCTATTCTGACTCATAGAAACCCCCTTTGGGTTTCTGAGGCTGTAAATCTTTATGGAAGTAGATTGCCCAGTCTTCCTTCCAAGGAGTGGCTGGTGGATATGGACTTCAACCTCTGGCTAGCTGTCAAATGCCTTAAGCCCTGCTCCACTAGAGCTCTAGTTTTTTCCTTCTTACTGGTTCCCTTTCCACAATTTATGCAATATTAAATTTATGTCTTCAGATTGTCTTCTATCCTTGCCTTTTTGTGTGCCTTATAATTTTCTTTTGAAAGAGAAGTGTGTTTTATAAGATGCTAGGGAGACTGCTCTGGTAGCATAGTGCCTAAGGCACTTGACTGCTAACCAGAAGGTTGGCGGTTCAAACCCACCAGCCACTCCTCAAAAGGAAGATGGGGCAATCTACTTCCATAGCGATACTGCCTGGAAACCCAAGGAGGGCTCACTATGAGTCAGGTCTGACTCAATGGCACATAACAACAACAACAACGGGGAGTAATATGAACCAAAACTGGTTGCCATCGAGTTGATTTCAATTCATGGTGACCCCATGTATGTCTGAGTAGAACTCTGCTTCATAGAGTTTTATATGACTAATTTTTTTGAAGTAGATCATGAGAACTTTTTTCCAAGGAGCCTCTGGGTGGATTTGAACCTCCAAACTTTTGGTAAGTGGTCAAGTGCATTAACTGTTTTTACTGCCTAGGGGCCCCTAGAAACTAAGGCCAATATTTTTTGTTCTTCATGATGAGCTCTCATTTTCTTTCATTAAGAGTTTAGTCTGAGTATTTGTGTTAAAATCTTCAGAAATTAGGCTGGGTGTGAACTTTTTTTATTGTCATTACTGTTTCTCCACCAGAGGCTTCAGATTACTCTAAAGATACCTGTGCTTAAGGTTTGAATTTGTCAGTGTTTTATTCCTGAATAGCTTCTTCCTGTTTGGCTTTCGATCTCTCTGCTTGGCTTTGGATCTTCCTTTTGGATTGCTTCTCCCAGAAAATGTGGCTACAGCAGCAATGTCTTCCCCCTTGGTTTCAAAATACCATCATTTAATAAAGGAACCACCACTCACTTGATATTTTGTTATACTGTGTTGGCTTGTATGAAGTAATTGGGAAAAAACAAGCTGTACTGAAGGAATTGGAGAAAAATAAAGCTCCAGGAATTTACAGAATACCCATTGAGATGTTTCAACAAATGGATTCAGCACTAGAGGTGCTTACTTGTTTATGTTAAGAAATAACTGTTGAGAAGAGATCTATAATTGTGTCCATTTCAAAGAAAGATGATCATCAGAATGCAGAAATTATCAAACACTATCATTAACATCACACACAAGTGGAATTTTGCTGAAGATAATTAAAAACTGGCTGCAGCAGTACATAGACAAGGAGCTGCCAGAAATTCAAGCTGGATTCAGAAGAGGATGTGGAATGAGGGATATCATTGTTGATGTCAGGTGGATCTTGGCTGAAAGCAAAGAATACCAGAAAGATGTTTACCTGTGTTTTATTGACTATGCAAAGACAGTCAACTATGTGGATCATAACAAAGTATGGATGACATTGCAAAGAGTAGGAATTCCAGAACACTTAATTTTGCTCATAAGGAACCTGCATATGTACCAAGAGGCAATTGTTCAAACAGAACAAGGGGATACTGCAAGGTTTAAAATCAGGAAGGGTGTGGGTCATGGTACATCCTTTCACCATACTGTGACTCAATTTCTTGCTGAACAAATTATCTGAGAAGCTAGCTATATGAAGAAGAACACAGCATCAGGGTTGGAGGAAGAACCATTAACAACTTGCAATATGCAGATGACACAACCTTGCTTGCTGAAAGTGAAATTGACTTGAAGCACTTACTGATGAAGATCAAAGACTATAGTCTTCAGTATGGATTACACCTCAGTATAATAAAAAGAAAAATCCTCACAACTGGACCAGTAAGCAACATCATGGTAAATGGAGAAAAGTTTGAAGTTGTCAAGGATTTTATTTTATTTGGATCCACACTCAATGCCCATGGAAGCAGCAGTCAGGAAATCAAACAATGTATTACACTAGGTAAACTTGCTGCAAAAAGAATTCTTTCAAGCGTTAAAGAACAAAGATATCACTTTGAAGACTAAGGTATGCCTGCTCCAAGCCGTGATATTTTCATTTACCGCATATGAATGTGAATGCTGCACAGTGAATAATATAGACAGAAGAATTTATGCATTTGAATTGTGGTGTTGGCAAAGAATATGGAAAATCCCATGGAGTGCCAGAAGAATGAACAAATCTGTTTTGGAAGAAGTACAGAATGGTCAGTGTTGGAGGGAATGGCATCATCTCAAGTACTTTGGTCATATTATCAGAGGGACCAGCCCCTGGAGGATATTATGCTGGGTAGAGAGTCAGTGAAAAAGCAGAAGACCCTCAAGGGGATGGATTGACACAGTGGCTAGCAATGATCAGTTCAAGCATAGAAATGATTGTGAAGATTGTGAAGAACATGGAGCAGTGTTTTATTCTGTGTGTGTAGGGTCACTATGAGTCCTAAGTGACTCAAAGGCATCCAGCAACAACAATAACCATAGGAGGAACTTGATATTCTTGGTGAAATAACTGATTTTAGTACTTGCCAAGGGAGCTCTGGTAGCATAGTGCCTAAGGCACTTGACTGCTAACCAGAAGGCTGGCAGTTCAAACCCACCAGCCCCTCCTCAGAAGGAAGATTGGGAAATCTACTTCCACAGTGATACAGTCCTGGAAACCCAAGGAGGGGTCGCTATGAGTTGGGTCTGACACCCAACACGTAACAACAACAACAGTACTTGCCAAACAAAAGTACAAGATGAGGCTGAAACATCTCATAATTCCAGATAGTACTATGAGCTCAAAAAAAAAAAAAAAAAAAAAAAAAAAAAAAAAAAAAAAGATGGACATAATAATCAAACTGAAATATCTCTCAATATCTACATTTGAATGGATTTGTGCAACACAATAAATAACAATAGTAATGGATTATTACCTAAAGAATGAAAGAAATATTCAGGAGTCCAATCTGCTATTAATTACTTTATAAATAAGTTTATTAATATATAAATGGAGAAGAAGGGAAACATCTTTCTTATGGAAGAATTCAAGCAATAACTAGAAAACCAAAACTAAACCCACTGCCATCAAGTTGTTTCCAACTCATAGTGACCCCTATAGGGTTTGCAAGGCTGCAAATCTTTGTGGAAGTACACTGCTCATCTTTTTCCTGCTGAGTAGCTTCTGAGTTCAAGCCATGGACATTTTGTTTAGCAAATGAATGTTTAACTCACTACATCACCAGAGCTCCTTACAGTAGCTAGAAAGAATGAGGGAAATAGAAAATTACCATTAGAACTCTATGGTAATAATTGCTGCAGGCAATATTTGCTGTTCATAGATTCTGTGAACACCTTTTATACCGTCTTCTTTTCCATATTCTGAATCATGCTGTAAGGAGCCCTGATTGTTCAATAGTTAAGCAGTTGGCTGCCAATGGAAAGGTTGGTAGTTTGAACCCACCCAGTGTCTCCACAGGAGAAAGCACTGATGATCTGCTTCCATAAAGATTACAGCCTAGAAAGCCTATGGGGCAGTTCTACTCTGTCACATGGGGTTACTGTGAGTTGGAGTCAAGTGGAAGCACCCAATCATAGCAACAGCCCTGCTTTAAACAGCGATCTTTTTTAAAAATCCTATCTTTCCGTATTTAAATGTGTCCCTTAGAAAACACATGTTGTTGTTGTTGTCATGTGCCATCAAGTCAGGCCCGACTCATAGCTATCCCTTCTTAGGTTTCTGAGGCAGTATCACTACGAAAGTAGATTGCCCAACCTTCCTTCTCAGGAGTGGCTGGTGGGTTTGAACAACTAACCTTCTGGTTAGCAGTCAAGTGCCTTAGGCACTATGCTACAAGAGCTCCTCAGAAAACACATAGAATAATCCAAATCTCTGCTTTTAATTATTTGGTGTCTCCAGTAGTAGACAGCACCCAATAGAAGGCTAGTGAAAAACTCTTTAAGAGTATGTAGTGGGCAACTGCATCAGGCAACCTTCCAGTCCAAAGGCCACCAACTAATCTTGTAGCATTCCTGTCTTCCGCCAGATGCTGCACTCAGCATGTTTCTCCTTAGCCACATTGGTGACATTAGAAGACAAGGGTTCTCATAAGGTGTCAGGAAAGCTGACTATGATTTTCTTTTGGTCTCTATCAGTGCTTGCTACTGCTCTTCTATTGCTGTTGTTGTTCTTATGTGCTGTCGAGTAGGACACGACTCATAGTGACCCCTCCTTGGGTTTCCGAGGTGATATCACTATGGAAGTAGATTGCCCCATCTACCTTCCCAGGAGTGGCTGGTGGATTTGAACCACCAGCTTTCTGGTTAGCAGTCAAGTGCCTTC
>NW_006927004.1:6372-7694 GCF_000298275.1 Orycteropus afer afer | reverse complement strand
CATGAGACAAAGTATATGTGAACTGCTGTATGGAGAGTGAATTTGCTCTGTAAATCTTCACCCAAAACACAATTGAGAAAAAAAAAAAAAAAAGATGTCACCTTGAGAGGTAAGGTATGCGTGACCTAAGCCATGGTCTTTGCAATCCCTCATATGCATGCAAAGTTGGACAATACATAAGGAAGACCAAAGTACTGATGCATATGAATTATGGTTGTTACCAAAGAATGCTGAATATACCATGGTCTACCAGAAGAATAAACAAATCTATCTTAGAAGCAGCACAGAATGCTCCCTAGATATGAGGGTGGTTAGACTCTGTCTCATATACTTTGGACATGTTGTCAAGAGGTACCACTCCCTAGAAAAGGACCTCATGCTTAGTAAGGTAGAGGGTGAGCAAAAAAGAGGAAGAAATACAAGGAGAGGGACTGACACAGTGGATGCATCAATGGGCCCAAACATGAGGATGGCACAGGTCTGGCAGTGTTCCATTCCGTTGCATACAGGATGGCTATGAGTCAGAACCGACTTGATGGCACCTAACAACAACAAGCCCATGAAGTGTAAGCCATTTCGAGGCTCAGTCCATGAAAAGCACAGTTTCCCCATACTCTTTCTCATGTGAGAGCTTGATACAGGTAAGCACAGTGGCCTCAGAAGCTTTATACTGAAGCACACTAGATGAAAGGCGCCTGGGCCCTGAGTCACTGCTGAGAGGAAATCTGCTCACCAGTCAGGCTCTAGGTGTCAAAGAAATAAACTTCTGTGTGCAAAGCCATCTAGATTTGGTGGCTTACCTGTCACAGCACCAACTGTTACATAGAAAACACACTCCTTCAAGGACTGAAATGGTATGAGTCAAGCATTCAGTACTCTGGCCAATCTTGATCCGAGTGTAAGCCTCAATTATCTAGAGCAGCACTGTCCAACAGAATGTTCTATGGTGATGGAAACCTGCAATCTGCATTCTCCAATACAATGGCCACAGGCCACACATGGCTAGTGTGACAGAAGAACTGATTTTTAATTTTACTTCATTTTATTTAAATTTAAATAGCCATCTGTGGCAAGTGGTGACCACATGGACAGCACAGATCTAGAAGCACAGTTATCAAATATACTACACGAACCACGGTTAAATAACAGGGGCAAAGCCACAGTATAAGAAGCACTTAATAACACCGATGCTCATCGCAGCACTATTTACAATAGCCAAAACATGGAAACAACCTAGATGTCCATCAGCTGAGGAATGGATAACCAAACTATGGTACATACACACAATGGAATACTATGCAATGCTAAAGAATAATGTAGAA
>NW_006927004.1:3036-4937 GCF_000298275.1 Orycteropus afer afer | reverse complement strand
AAAAAAAAAAAAAAAGAAGAAGCACTTATCTTCCTGGAATAGCAATTTCACTCAAAGATAATATGAAACATGTCTGTATTAAAATATATATTAACTACATTCTGGAGGCAATACAGGAGCTCTGGTGGCATAGTGCCTAAAGCATTTGACTGCTACCCAAAAGGCTGCAGTTCAAACCCACCAGCCCCTCCTCGAAGGAAAATTGGGCGATCTCCTTCCGTAGCGATACCGCCTCAGAAACCCAAGGAGGGGTCACTATGAATTGGATTCGACTCGACAGCAGTGAGTTTGGTTTGGTGTGGGGGCAACGCAGAATAGGGATTCAGTATGTAGCCTCTATCCAAACTGCCTGAGCTCAAGCCCTGGTTTTCCCTAAACACCCAGGACACTGTATGAGACAAACATAAGACTCTGAAAGGCAGAAAGAAGAAAGCAGACTAGCTAGGGGCAGGAACTTAAGAAAGGACCCAGTGGTGAGTTCCTTGGGTAGTCTTTTTTTTTTGGCCTTGTTTACTCCAGACTGGGTGAAGAAGTAACCAACAACTGAGACACGACAGCAGACACAGACAAAAAAATTCCCAAGAAAAACTTGGTCTTTCTAACCAAAGCACCAGGAAAGGGGCAGCCTAGCAAACCAGAAAAGGAGCCCTGGTGGCATAATGGTTAACACTCAGTTGCTAGCCTGAAGGTTGCCCATGTGAATCCATTCAATCACTGCAGGAGAAAAACCCAGCAAGCTGCTTACCTCAGTATTAGTCAAGAAAACCCCATGGGCCAGTTCTACTGCATCACATGGGGTCAGTCTAAGTCAAAACAACTCCACATCACCTAACACAACAGCAGCAAGCCAAAACATTCAGACAACTGTTCTACTCTAGCCACACACCACAAACACACACAGAGGCACACACAAATAACAACAAAGCCCTGAAGCATCAACCCTATCAGCAAAGGCTTAGACTTTTACCCTTTCTGGGCTGTAATGATGAGGCACTCCTCCGGGCACAGCCTCCCCCAGGCTGTGTCAGAGAAGGTTTAGTGGGAAGCTGGAAATGTCACCCCTGCATAGCCTTCTGTCCCCCGCCTTCCTGCTATGTCAGTGAAGACCATGTGAGGAGTCTGTACTTCCACTCCATTCTCTGCCCTGCCGGTGCCAAAGGTGGTCTATGGACAGTCAAGACTTTCACCACCACCCCAGTATTAATACTAACCAAACGAAACCCAGAGAGACTGGAACCCTCATACATTGCTGGCAGGACTGTAAAATGGTGAAACCACTGTAGAAAACGGTATGGTGGGTCCTTAAAAAGTTGGAAATAGACGACAGCAGCTAATACAAATATACCCACAATACTGCATTACCATTAACACCAAACACCAGGCTGAAGATAAACACATAGACAACTGAGAAGATCAGATGGGGGTCAGTGAACAGGATTATATTCTAGACCAAGGATAGATTCAGCGGAGGCTAATCTTGCACAGATACTAGTAATACAAAATACCCACAATTCTTACAGAAACAACAGAAGACAGACATAGATCAATCCCTCACAGATAGTCAGACATTGTGACAGAGAGATCCGATGGATCTAAAGACTCAGGCCCATAGTACCAGGAGACACCAGACTCAAATGACACAACAAAATACATAAAAATCTTGTTCCACAACCTACATTGGTAAGTAGCAACTTGGGTCTTAAAAGCTTTCAAGTGGCCATCTAAGACACAGCTAATGGTCTCTGCAAAAACGACAAGGAGGCCACATGTTCTGACCTCCTCTAACCCTACAAGGGGAAGGCAGGATTACCAGCAGTAACCCAAGGCCTATTACTGCAAGGCCAGACATGCTGCCTCCCTCCAGCCCTTTCACCAACTGTTCCTCCCAAAGCTCCCACCAC
>NW_006927004.1:0-2561 GCF_000298275.1 Orycteropus afer afer | reverse complement strand
ATTTACAATCAGCTCCTCAGCTGCTCATTCCACCACTGAGTTTACAATGACTTATGGGTAGAAAAGCCATACTAAGTAATTTACTACACTGCAGTCTCCTATCGCTGGAAGCAAAGAAGAGTGAAAAAAACCAAGGACCTTTGGAAAGAAGCAGCCCTAGGACATGATGGACCTCAAGACCAGAAGAACTAGAAGGTGCCCAGCTACCAATGCCAACCACTCAGAAAGGGATCAAAACTGGAGATTCTGGATAGAGTGGGAGGGAAAATGTGGAACAAAACCCAAAAACACAATAATGACCAGAATTACTGGTCGGATGGAGTCAGGTAGGACCCCCAGGACTATGGCCCTGGAATACGCTTCGGGCCTGGGATAAAACTCACTCCAAAGGGCTGGCTCTCAGCCCAACAGTAAATAAGAAGTACATGCAGACCACTCAACCTAGGGCCACTCAACCCAGGGTGATGCACCCACATACTCTATGGAGATACATCCCTTGGAGCAATTGGCCACAGGGCACCAGAGGAGTAACATTCACACAGAGGAAAAGCAGGACACACAGGACTGCATAACTAAGGGGAAGGGCAGTTACTGGGAAAGGAGAGGAGGAGAATGGGTTAGGGTTGGGGATGGTAATTGAAGAGTGAAACCAAATGTACAAGAATGTTGAATGTAAAACAAATTCTGCTCTGTAAATTTCCACCTAAAGCACAATCAGAAAAAAAAGTTGGAAATAGAACTATCACATGATCTAGCAATCCCACTACTCGGTATATATCCTAGAAAAATAGAGCCATGATGCAAACAGATATATGCACACCCATATTCATCACAGGAGCTCTGGTGGTGTAGTGCCTAAGGCATTTGACTGCTAACCAGAAGGCTGGCAGTTCAAACCCACCAGCCACTCCTTGGAAGGAAGATGGGGCAATCTACTTCCATAGTGATACCGTCTCAGAAACCCAAGGAGGGGTCGCTATGAGTCAGATCTGACTCGACGACAGTGAGTTTGTTCTTTGTGTGTTATATTCATTGTAGTATTATTCACAAATGCAATAAAATGGAAATAACTTAAGTGCCCATCAAAGGATGGACATACAGCATACACACACAACACAGAAACAAACTATGGTATATACACACAATGGAATACTACGCAACATTAAAAAATAATGATTAATCTGCAAAACAGCTCATAATATGAATGAACTTGAAGATATTATGCTGAGTGAAATTAGTCAATCACAGAAAGATGAATATTATATGAGATCACTACTATAAAGTCAAGAAAGGTTTACTCAGAGAAGAAGACCTTTGAAAGTTACCAGGGGTGGGAGGGGAAAGGAGGATAAATCACTAACTAGACAGAGACACAAATTAAGGGGGAGGTGAGCATAAAATGATCAAGGCAAAGGAAGACACTGGGAGCAGCCTAAGAGTTAAAGGCAAAAAAAGCAAATACTGTTACATACACAATCCTGCAATAACAGTAATAACAACAATCTATGAGTAGATACATGGATAGACACACAAGCCAAACAAAAGTGGGAACGTGAAGGAGACTACACTCATGAACACATGTAAGTGTGACAGAGGATATTTCTACATATGTATTTATACGTACTACAAATATATCTGTGAATATAGTATCACGTAAGGGGGCAAAGTTATGAAAATTTCTTAGCCAAAAGCAAACACCTTGACGGAATGAGTCACTGAGACAGAGGACTCAGCACCATAGTTTTAGGGAATATCAAGGTCAACACAGTCCACAAAGACAATGTTCTACATCCCACATTGGTGAGTAGTGACTGGGGTCTTCAAAGCTTGTGAGGAGCCATCTAGATGCCACTACTGGTCTCTCCTTGTCTGGAGCAAAGAAGGAGGAAGAAAATCAAAGATGCATGAGAACACTTAGTCCAAAGAACTAATGGACCATGTGCATTCCTCAGCCTCCATGACCCTGAGACCAGAAGAACTAAATGGTGCCCAGCTACCACTGCCAACCACTCTGAAAGGAGTCCTGGATAAAGTGTGAGAAAAATGTGGAACAAAACTCAAAATCATAAAAAAGAGCCAACTTACTGGTAGGCCAGAGACTGGTAAAACCCCAAAGATGATGGCCCTTAGACACCCTTCAAGCCTGGAACTGAACTCTCCCCCAAGGCTGAACTTTCAGCCAAATAACAGAACAATAATACCAGGGAAGCATGCATTCTTTAGAAGAACCAACCATGAGAGATCAAAATGGGACATCTGCCCAGGGATACAGCCCAGAAAGCAGGAAGGGATAGGAAAAAAGAATTAATGGAAACAGGAAACACAGGAAGGAAATGGGAGGAGTGTCGTTACAATGTGGGGATTGCAATTAATGTCACAAAACAAAACGGGTATGAACTGTCCAATGGAAACCAATTTGCTCTGTAGTTGTTCACCCAAATCACAATAAAAAGTTAAAAAATAAAATAAGATTTTCACCACCACCCAGGGATCATGAGGCCACCTCCTCCCAACTCCCGTGGTAGAGGCCATGTGCGGAGCAGTAACGAAGCACCTCCTAG
>NW_006927003.1:6330-7648 GCF_000298275.1 Orycteropus afer afer | reverse complement strand
TTTTTTTTTTAAATAGTGTTTTTGAGTATCACTCTACATAGTTTTCTTAGTGGCTGCTCCAGGAGTTACATATAGCTACATAACTAAACACAGTTGTCATTTTAAATCAAGTAAAGAATAGAAACCCTCTCTGCCTTTAAGCCGCTTTATCTACCTCCGTTTATAATGGCCTTAAATATTTCCTCTAAAACTACAGCCAAAAAAAAACAAAAAAAATTTAGTGGTGGTTTGCTTTGGTTTGATTTGGTTTTACTACATCAGAAAGTGTTATAATTTTTGCACCAAACCAATCAGGAAACTCAGGAATAAAAGGAAAACATACTGTATTTACTCATATTTTTGCTGAGTTCTTTCTTTTTTCCTGATGCCCCAACCATGGTTCCTTCTTTTATCCTTTCTTTCCTGTTTAGAGAAATCTCTTAGCCATTCTTTTAGGGTAGGTCTCCTGGCAATAAGATTCTCTTGGATGTCCTGTATCTCAGAACACGTGGTTTGTTTCCCTTTCATTCCTGGGGGATATTCTCACCGGTTAGGAGATTCCAGTTTGACAGCTCTTTCATTTCAGCACTTGAAAAATATCATCCTTTCTTTCTAGCCTCATACTGTCATTTTAATTATTTTTCCCTTCTAATAAGGTGTAGTTCATCTCTGGCTTCTTTCAAGAATTGTTCTTTGTTTTCAGTTTGATTATGATGTTTCTTGGCATAGATTTCTTTGGATTGATCCTGTTTGGGGTTTACTCAGCTTCTTGAATCTGTATATTTTGTGTCTCTTATCAGATTTAGGGAGTTTTCAGCCACATTCCTTTTTCTTCTTTTTTTAGTTAAACCATGGGAGTGAGTTCAATTCTAGGCCCAAAGAAGGTTTCACCAGTCTCTATCAGACCAGTAAGCCTGGTCTTTTTTCATGATTTTGAGTTTTGTTCCACATTTTTCTCACCTTCTATCCAGGATCTCCAATTTTGATCCCTTTCCAAATGGTTGTCCATGGTAGCCAGGCATCATCTAGTTCTGATCTCAGGGTCATGTAGGCTGAGGCTCCTTTGGACTAATTGTTTCCAAGACTCTTTGATTTTCTTCATTCTTCTTTGTTCTGGATGTGAAGAAGCCAATATTTGCATCTTAGATGGCTACCCACAAGCTTTTAAGACCCCAGTCATTTCTCACCAAAGTAGAATGTAGAAGAATGTTGATATGTTATGCCAACTGAGTGAGCTTTATGTGACCATGGTCCCAAGTCTGCAGTTCCAACAACTCACTCCCTCAAGGAGTTTGGTTGTGGCTAAGATGTTATCATAACTTTACTTGGAGGACATTAT
>NW_006927003.1:5398-6070 GCF_000298275.1 Orycteropus afer afer | reverse complement strand
ACCAAATGTGAGTGATCAAGACGGTGGCATTGAGGAAGAGGAAGACATAGAGAGGTACATGGGAGGTACAGACAACACAGATGAACCCTTTTGCACTTACAGTACTGTGTTGTCGGTGAAGGCAAACATAGATACACAAGTGCATAGATGATGGGTGGACAGAATGAACTATTAGGTATGTCTATGCAGGGGGCAGTGCCTAAGGCATCTGACTGCTAACCAGAAGGTTGGAGGTTCAAACCCACCAGCCCCTCTGCAGAAGGAAGACGGGGCAATCTACTTCTGTAAAGATTTACCACCTCAGAAACCCAAATAGGGTTGCTGTGAGTCGGAATCGACTCGATGACAGTGAGTTTGGGTATTTCTCAGTTTTCACTTATTTAGAATATATACCTTGTAATGGGAGTGCTGGATCAAAGGGTATTTCTATTTCCAACTTTTGGCCATTATTTCTTAAACAATTTTCTCAGCACCTCTTTCTTTCTCTTGTGTTTCTGAAACACCATAGGTCCTAAAGCCCTGTTAATTTCTCTGTTGTTCATATTGTTGTTGTTGTTATGTGCCGTCAAGTCAGACCTGACTCAAAACGACCCCTCTTGTTCATATTAGGTAATTTCTATTGTTCTGTTGGGAGCTCTGGTAGCATACTGCCTAAGGCATTTGACTGCTAAC
>NW_006927003.1:3621-5001 GCF_000298275.1 Orycteropus afer afer | reverse complement strand
TTTTTATCATTGCTGGTTTAAAAACTTTGTCAAATATTCTAACATCTGTCGTCTTGGTGTTGGCACCTACTGATTGTCTATTGTCATTCAGTTTGAGAGCGTCTTGGTTATCAGTATGACAGGTGATTTCAATTGAAATCTGAATATTTTCCTGTTATATTCTGAGGCTGTGCATCTCATTTAAACCTTCTGTTTTAGCTGACGTTCTCTGATACAATTCTGGAGGCCGAAGGAGACACCATCTTAGTACTGCCAGCTAGAAGCACAAGGCCAGCCCCTACTCAGCCTCTGTTGACACCCACGGTGGGAACTTCTTGTTGTTGGTGTGCAGGGGAGGCATACCAGTCCCTGTGTGATCTCCACAGACAGCAGTGGTTGGGGGGGTTGGTTATCACCAGCTGGTGTGAACACAAGTCCCAGCTCTCTACATAACCTTCCCCAATACCACCCCATAGGAGGCCACGTTAGGGGGTACCTTGTTACAGCCCTGAGTAGGTGGAAGTCTGGGCCCCCATTTGGCATTTGCTGGTATGCATAAGGGTGGGACTATAATACTTTCTGTGGTACTTGGCTGAAGTAGAGAGTTTATTGTCTAAAAGTTTTCTGTCTTGCTAAACTAGAGGATAACACCATCTGTGCATTTAATTCTTTATTTTATATTTTTTTGTTAAATCAACTTACTTTCCTTTAAATATATTTAGAAAGGAAATGCTATAAATAGAAAGCTACACCACATGCTGTGAATAGAAAGTACATATTAAAATAATCATGAGTCTATTTAAAAGCGCTTTAAGATTGTGAGGCGCTGCTCAGTTTCATGTTGTACACAACTCTGGTGGGATGTGGGGTACAGTCAGGGCCACGCTGACTTCACCGGAGACCCTCTGGGTGCAGGCGACCTTCCCGCCTCCGCCTCATCCAGGTGTGTTCCTTCAGCGATGGCTCACTGCTCACCAGGCAGTCCAGCTCTTCCACAAAGAGAGTGGTGTCTGTAGAGGAATCCCTGTTGAAGATGGGCAGAGGCAGAGACATCAGAAAGCAACAGTAATTCCATGTTCCCTTGGTTCTGAGACACGTTTTTAACATTTTAGCTTTTCTCTGTCTGCAGTAGGTCTTAAAATGGATGTATGTATTTTGTGAGCCTTCTTTTTTCCTTCCTAACAGCTGCCATTAATTTTATGGCATTTTGTTGTCATTGTTGTTAGGTGCTGTCAAGTTGGCTCCGACTCACAGTGACCCTGTGTACAACAGAATAAAGCACTGCCCACTGCTGTGCCAGCCTCACAATCCTCAACAGTCCTTCTGAAACAGCAGTTTAGGATCTACAAAAAGATATAAAAAAGTAGAGATTGGGTTGAACTATGGGAAATTGCTTTTTAG
>NW_006927003.1:1746-3001 GCF_000298275.1 Orycteropus afer afer | reverse complement strand
TTTGGACTATTTCCTGCATCTTTGATTTTTTTTTTTTTTTAATTGTTATTTGGGTGAAAGTTTATAGAGCAAATTTACTTTCCATACAGCAGTTCACATACACTTTGTCTCATGATATTGACTACAATTTACCCCAATGCAGCAGTTTCCCTCCCACTTCCTCCCAGTACTTACCTCTTCCCCGTGTCCATCCCTCTCTTTGCTCCAGACAGGAAGAGACCAATAGTTGCATCTTAGATGGCTGTCCACAAGCTTTTAAGACCCCAGTCACTACTCAGCAAAGTAGGATGTAGAACATTGTCTTTGTGGACTATGTTATGACAGTTGACCTTAGTGTCCCTGAAACAGTGGTCCTGAGCCTCCATACCAATCAACTCATTCCCTCAAGGTGTTTGGTTATGAACAAGACAGGTGCATAGCTTGACAGTGCTCTACTACATTCATGGATGTATTTGCAGCACATATAAACACATAGGTAGAGACAGCCTCTGTCAAACCTGTATATATATTCGTGGGTGTGGTCCCATTCACCTTCCCACCCCTGTTCAGACTGAGTGTCTCTCTATCCACACACTCATAAATTATAGTTGTTACTGTTATTGCAGGAGTGTATATGTAATAGTATTCATCTTTGTCGTCTTTAACTCTTGTGCTCCTCCCTATATCTTCCACTTCCTTGATGATTTTGTTCTGTCTTCCCCTTTATCATATATTGCCATAAACTTTGAAAGACAAAACTGAGGCTCAGAGAAGCTGAGTAACGTTCCCACAGTCACACAGCTGTGAGTGAGGTGCTAGGACTGCAACCAGCTCCTTCTGACCCCTTTGTGTTTTTACCACCATGTAGAACTCTAACCTAAGCCTCTATAAAGGAGCTTTGGAATCAATCCTAGCTCTCCTTTCATAAGAAAAGGAAACTGTTTCAGTGTCTTTTTAGGAGAGGATGAAGGGTTAGGGGAGGAGAGAAAAGATACTGGCCTTGAAGTCCACAAAAATCCATCTCAAGAAAGTCTCTGGTAACCAGGTATTAAGAATTTTGCTTCATTCTCCTTTAGTTCCTCTGTGAAGCCACTCAGTTCTAAGTCCTGAGAAGCCAAGCTCAGCACATGCACACCCAGCATCTTCCACGTAAGACCTGAATGGCAGGTACCAGTGGCATAACAGAGCTCTGGTGGCGCATTGCCTAAGGCATTTGACTGCTAACCAGAAGGTTGGTGGTTCAAACCCACCAGCCACTCCACGGAAGGAAGACTGG
>NW_006927003.1:0-1152 GCF_000298275.1 Orycteropus afer afer | reverse complement strand
CTAAGTCTCCAACATGGAAGGCGAGAATTCTACCACTTCACCACCACTGAGGCTAAAAGGACTGTACCTAGATGTGCTACTCACAGGACAAGACCAGTCTGTCCCAGCATCCCACTTCCACCCTCAGAACAGAGTGAGCCTCGTTGTTGTTGTTGTTGTTGTTGTTGTTATATTCCGTCGAGTCAGACCCAACTCATAGCAACCCCTCCTTGGGTTTCCGAGGCAGTATCACTACAGAAGTAGATTGCCCCATCTTCCTTGTGGTTGGTGGGTTTGAACCGCCAGTCTTCTGGTTGGCAGTCAAGTGCCTTAGGCACTATGCTACCAGAGCTACGAGTGAGCCTCAAGATTGGTTAATTCCATTCTGCAGTCCTCAGGGTTTGAACCAGAGCTAACCTAACCCCTGTGGTAACTCAGTTCACTGCCCCAGTATGACTGTTCAAACCAACACATTCTCACCCCCCCACAGCAGTCACCCCCTGATCCTCCAAGAAGCCCTCCTGAAGTCCAGAGTCATTTTGCATGATAGGTAACCAGAGTGAAGATGCCACTTCCTGGGGGAAAGGCACAGATGTGTAGACAAACACAGATGAAGTCAAGGATGCACTGGGAGTTTTCTCCTAGGACCGTGGGCTCTGAAAGAGAAGCAACCAAAAAGCCTTGAGAAAAGGCACTGTCTTCTTTGAACCCAACATTGGGTGCAGCACCTTAATCCTCGCACAACATCAGCAACCAGCCCAGCACTCAAGGCCTAGCCAGTCCCTGGCACTTAGCAGGTGCTGAATAAATACTTGAAGAATGAATGAATTCCTAGCACAATGCCCAGGAGAAAGTATACATTCACTGAATCTTTGTAGAATGAATGAATGAAGCCTAGGGAGTTGTGGATGTCTGCTTTAATCCTCAACTCTTCTCCCTTTTTCCCCTTCTCTCCTGAGCTTCTAATGGTTTCATCATAATTATCATATTTCTTCATTTTATAATAGACTTATGTTTTTTAAGTTTTAGATTTATAGAAAAAAATAATAGTCCAGAAAGTTTCCATATAATCCTTCAACCAATTTCCCCTACTACTGATACCTTACATGAGTAGACGCATTCCTTACGATTGTTGTTGCTGTTGTTAGTTGCCGTCGAGTTGGCTCCAGCTTA
>NW_006927002.1:6062-7616 GCF_000298275.1 Orycteropus afer afer | reverse complement strand
AAATTCTTCTGCTAGTTGGAGTTTAGTCCAAATCTGCATCCTTTCCTTCAAGGCTCAGGGGTCCAAGATTATCTCCTGTGTCTGTGTTAATTGGTTTCCCTTTTCTTTGTTGAAGAGGGTCTGTGCAATCCTTCTGCCTAGTCTGCCATCTTGCCCCACCTCCCTCATGTTCAGCTCTTTTATCTTGTTATTTCTTCCATTTGCTTTAGTTACTTGCTGTTCAAGAGCAAGTTTCAGAGTCTCTTCTGACATCCATTTTGGTCTTCTCTTCCTTTCTTGTCTTTTTAACGACGTTTTGCTTTCTCCACCCTTCCAAACCAAACGAAACCAAACTCGCTGCCATCGAGTTGAATCTGACTCATAGTGACCCCCTTTGGGTTTCCAAGGTGGTAAATCTTTACGGAAATAGGTCGCCCAATCTCCTTCAGTGGAATGGCTTGTGGGTTTGTACTGTCAACCTTCTGGTTAGCAGTCAAATGCCTTAGGCACTACATCACCGGAGCTGTATATATTCATTTATTTCATATAAAATGATATCATACAGTATTTGTCCTTTTGTGTCTGATTTATGTTACTCAGAGTAATGTCTTATAGGTTCATGTTGTGGAATATAGATCAGGACTTTATTCCTCTTTATTACTGAGTAACTTTCCATTGTATATTTCTACCGTGTTGTTTATCCATTCATCAGTTGACAGTCATTTCAGTTGTTTCCACGTCTTCACTATTGTGAATACTGCTGCATTGAACATTAGTGTACATATGTCTTTTTGCATTGCTGCTTTCAGATCTTTCAGGTATATGCTTAAGAGTGGAGTTGCTGGGACATATGGTAGTTCTGTGTTCAATTTTTGAGGAACCATCAGCTGTTTTCCTCAGGAGCTGTACCAAGTACCAATCTACAATCCCAGCAGCAATGGATGAAGGTTGCAGTTTCTCTACAACCTTGCCAACCCCTAGTGTTCTCTGTTTTTGGTCATTGCCATTCTGGTGGGGGTGAGATGGTATCTCATTGTGGTTTCATGTTGCATATCTCTAATGGCTAATGGAAGAGGAGCTCTGGTGGTGCTGTAGTTAAGCTATTGGACTTTTAACCAAAAGGTTGGTAGTTTGAACAGCCAGCTACCCAGAGGGAGCAAGTAGTTGAACCTGTGGGCTCAGGACCATAGTTGCAGGGGAGGACATCAAGCTCAACTGGCATAACATACTACATAAAGCATTGTTCCACTTCCTACTTCGGTGAGTAGCGACTGGAATCTTAACAGCTTGCAAGCAGCCATCTAGATGCAGCAGTGGGTCTCTCTTCATCCAGAAGAATGAAGAAAACCAAAGATTCATAGAAATAATTAGTCCAAGTGACTGGTACACCATGTAATCCTCAGCCTATATGACTATGAGACCAGAAGAACTAGATAATGCCCGGCTACCACTGTCAAACCACTCAAGAGGGGGATCTTTGTAGGAGATCCTGGATAGAGAGGGAGAACAGTATGGAATGAAACTCAAAATCATTTTGGAAAAAAAAAAGGGGGGGGAGGGACCAGGTTTGCTGGT
>NW_006927002.1:4450-5722 GCF_000298275.1 Orycteropus afer afer | reverse complement strand
AAAAAAAAAAAAAAAAGGTTGGTAGTTTGAACCCACCAGCTGGTCTGGAGAAGAGAGATGAGGAAGTCTGCTTCCATGAAGATTGACAGCCTTGGAAACCCTACGGGGCAGTCCTACTTTATCCTGTAGGGTCACTGTGAGTCAAAATCAGCTCAGTGACAGTGGATTTAATGGCTGATGAGCTCAGGTGGCACAGTGGTTAAGGCATTTGGTTGCTAACCCACCAGTTACTCTGTAGGAGAAAGATGAGGAGTCTACTTCCATAATGATTTACACTCTTGGAAACCCTGTGGGGCAGTTCTTCTCTGTCCTATAGGGTCACTATGGATTGAAATCAACTCGATGGCAGTGGATTTTTTTGTAATGGGTAATGACTTAGAGCATCTTTTTATATGCTTGTTGGCCATTTGAATATCCTCCTTGGTGAAATGTCTGTTCAGATTCTTCACTCCTTTTTTTTGTTTGGATTGTTTGTCTTTTTGTTGACAAGTTATAGAAGTAGTTTATAAAATTTGGATATTAGATTTTTATTGGTTATATGGTTCCCCCAAATTTTTTCCCACTCTGCTTCAAGAAATTTTGATACTGTAGGTACACTGTGTATCTGTTTATGTTGTTGAGTAGGGTTGAGCTCTGGAGGGCTTCAAACCATGGTAATATAATGTCTTAAACATTTTCACCCCACGCTCCAAGAACCAATTTTCATCTGCTTGGGGAGGATATTGCCCCAGTTAAGAATGTATGATTTTGCATCCTCTTCCCCTATAGGAGACATTTGGCAATTTCTGGAGACATTTTTTATTTGTCACACCTGGAGGGGTGTTACTTGGATCTAGTGGATAGAATCCAGGGAGGATGCTGCTAATCACTGAGTAGTGTACAGGCAGCCCTCAAAGAATTAGCCATCTTTGAATGTTAGTAGTGTTGTGATCGAGAGTCTGTGATTTAAAGTATGTAACATTCTTTTTCTAGTCTTTCATTGAACATAATTAAACTAAAATATGAATTTAAAATAAATGAAAGTTCAGTATTAAGGATATCAGTTTTATCAACCTTTACAAGCTAAAGTCCTTATATATAAAATAAAGTTCAAAAATATTTTTCGGGAGTTTTGGCAAGATGGCGGGCTAGGCAGAAAGACTGCACAGACCCTCTTCACCAAAGAAAAGGGAAACCAATTAACAGAGACACAGAAGATAATCCTGGACCCCTGAGCCTTGAAGGGAAGGATATAGAAGTGGACTAAACCCCAACTAGCAGAAGAATTTGCGT
>NW_006927002.1:0-1478 GCF_000298275.1 Orycteropus afer afer | reverse complement strand
AGGGGAGCTGTTGCATTGTGGTAAACTGTGGTCAATGTCATGAGACAAAGTATATGTAAACTGCTGTATGGAAAGTGAATTTGCTCTGTAAATCTTGACCCAAATCACAATTAAAAAAAAATTTTTTTTGGCTGGTGAGAAAATACATATTTCTACATACTTGAGAATTAGACATATAGCACGTACTTCGTGTGTTTATGTTAAAAAACAGCTTATGTTTTTAGATAGTGAAGCAGTATGATTTTAAGCCTTTGATATTGTGCCTTTTTTTCATTGTTGTTGTTATTTCTTCCTTTTTTGTATTTTCTTCCAAGAGGCAAAATAGCATAATGGACTCTGAAGTTAGATTGTTTTGAGTATGAATCCTATTCTGCTCCTTCCAAGCTTATAACTTTTGAGTACATAATGATGGAAATGTCTGCTTCGTTGCATTGTTGAGGGAATTAAATAAGTTATGTGTAAAGTGGTTATTGACATATAATTCGTCCCAATCAGTGGTAACCATTATTCTGATCTACTTAGCGTGTTTTACTGTATTAAAATTACTAAAATTTTACCTTCTTTTTCTCTTTTAGATTTATGGTGGATTGTTTTCTGAAGATAAATGTTGGTACAGATGCAAAGTACTGAAAGTCATCAGTGATGAAAAGGCAGGATAAATATTTAGTTCTTTTAAGTTGGTGGAAATATATTGTAGTTAAAAAATGTGATGCTTTTTGTGTGCCTTCATGGTTGCCAAAAAAAAAAAAAAAAAAAAATCTGATGCTTGTTTAGCTCTTCATTGTTTATTTGTAGTAGTTAATTTGATTTGGTTCAGTGAAATAATGAATTGATTAAAATGTACTTTTTCTTTTCTAGTGAACCCAAAATAAATGCTTTTTATTTTTATTTTTTTTAAAATCAGATCAAATTCAGGAATATTCTTCTGAATTTAAGTTGTTCTATGATCACCTGAGATTGTTAAGACTAAGTGATAAAATGTGTAGGTTATCTTTGGTGATCAGTTGGTTCTTAATAGCATTTGGTTCTTAATAGTATTTGGTTCTTGCTAATGACTAACTTTTAAAGTTCATTCTATTAAAATTGATGAGAAGAAGAATAACATTTGATTGATCCTGAAGTTAGGTGTATTTTTTATGTGGTTGGTATCAATATTTAATAATCCCAGTCCTGGATTAAAAGTGATGAGTTTTCTTTGTGTTTAGCTATTTTATTTTTTGCATTGTAAATTTGTGGGAGATTTTTAAGGGCACGTGGGGTATAGGATTCTGAATCACTTCTTGGTGGCAGTTGCAGATGAGGGCTGTGTAATAGCATCTCTGTTGTTGTTATGTTGTTATGTGCTGTCGAGTCAAATCCGACTCATAGTGACCCCTCCTTGGGTTTCCGAGACAGTATCACTACGGAAGTAGGATTGCCCAACCTTCCTTCCGAGGAGTGGCTGGTGGGTTTGAACCGCCAGCCATCTGGTTAGCAGG
>NW_006927001.1:4838-7240 GCF_000298275.1 Orycteropus afer afer | reverse complement strand
GAGATGGTATCTCATTGTTGTTTTGATTTGCATCTCTCTGATGGCCAATGATAGTGAGTATCTCTTCATGCATGTATTTGCTGGCCACCTGAATACCTTCCTTGATGAAGTGGCTATTAATATCTTCTGCCCATTTTTCAATTGGATTGTTAATTCCTTTCCTGTTGAGGCATAGGAGTTTTCTATAAACCTTAGAGATAAGTCCCTTACCAGATTTGTAATTTTTGACAAGTATGAATTTGTTTGCTGTCGTTTTGTTATGTGCTTTTTCATGGTGTTGATTTCTTTGTTCCATGTAATTTTCTGTGCTGAGCTCGTTTTGTTTATGAATAGTGTTATCACTTCCTTCATTGCTATTGTTTTAGTATTTGCTAAATATTTGTGCTGCTCCCCTTTTTTATTATGATGTGAAGGTTTATCATTTTTTCTGTGAGGTTACCCTGTGATTTATAGTTTTCTTCCCAAGTTTAGAACAGTTTGTAGTTTTCTTGACTTCCCTACCATTTAGAAGTTCTGTAACTATATAGTTTTTTCCCTCTTTTTGGTATGTAGTTGTCCTCATTTGTCAATTGATGTCTCTGGTTTCCTGTTTACAATGTTGTAGGCTTATTTACTTTGGATACTTCCATACACTCGGAAGAAGGATGAGGCCATCCACTTCTCAAAGAACTGGCCAGGAAAAATCTTATGAATAGTGGAGAAACATTGTCTGATACTTACTGCACAACTTTATGAATAGCCTGGAAATATTATCTGATACAGTGCAGGAGTACAAAGGCCTTATGTCAGAAGGCTTTTAAAATATGACTAGGAAAGAGCTGCATCATCAGAGTAGGACCAACCTTACTGATATTGATAAAATAAAGCTTTGAAGACATCCATTTGCTGACATGGCCCAACTCAAATTGTGGAGAAACAGCTGCAAATATCCATTAATAACTGGGACATGGAATGTATGAAGTATGAAATTAGGAAAATCGGAAGTTGTCAAAAATGAAATGGAACATATAAAGACTGATATCCTAGGCATTAGTGAGCTGAAATGGGACTGCTTTTGGTTATTATGAATCAGACAACCCTATGATCTACTATGCTGGGAATGACAGTTTGAAAAGGAATGGTGTGGCATTCATCATTACAAATGATGTTTCAAGATCTGTCCTGATGTAGAATGCTGTCAGTGATGGGATAATATCCATATGCTTACAAGGAAGACCAGTTAGTATGACTATTTTTCAAATTTATGCACCAACCACCAAAGCCAAAGATGAGGAAATTGAAGATTTTTATCTGCTTCTGCAGTCTGAAATTGACCAAACATGCAATCAGGATGTGTTAATTATCACTGGTGACTGGAATACAAAAGTTGGAAATGAAAAATAACTGGTAGTTGGAAAATTTGGCCTTGGTGACAGAAATAACGGAAGAATCACCAGTAGTTGGAAAATTTGGCCTTGGTGACAGAAATAACGCTGGAGATCACATGATAGAATTTTGCAAGATCAACGACTTATTCATTGCAAATATATTTTTTCAACAACACAAATGGCAGCTAACATGTGGACTTTGCCAGATGAAATACACAGACTGCTAAAAGAACTAACAAATCTGTCCTGGAGGAAGTGCAGCTGGAATGCTCATTGGAAGCGAGAATGGCCAGACTTCGACTCACCTACTTTGGTCATATTGTCAGAAGGGACCATTCCCTGGAGAAAAATGTCATGCTTGGTAAGGTGGCGGGTCAACGAAAGAGGGGAAGGCCCTCAATGAGATGGATTGACACAGTGGCTGCGGCGATGGGCTTACGTATAGCAAGGATCGCAGAGCTCATGTGGGACAGGGTAGTGTTTTGTTCTGCTGTGCATAGGGTCACTGTGAGTGGGAGATGACTCAAAGGCACGTAACAACATAGCTGGGTTGTTTGCTGGGTTATGTCACCATGTGTGTTAATGGTTGGGTGTTGTTTCCTGTTGTTGCTTCTCTGTCCAAAGGATTCCCTTGAGCATCTCTTGTAAGGTTGGTCTGGTTTTAACAAATTGCCTTAATTTCTGCTTATATGGAAATATCCTAATTTCACCATCATATTTGAGGGACAGTTTTGTTGGGTACATAATTCTTGGTTGAAAACTTTTCTCTTTCAGCGTTTTATATATACTATTCCGTTGTCTTCTCACCTGCATAGTTTCTGCCAGGAAGTCTGAGCTTAGCCTTATTGGTTGCCCCTTGTAGGTAACTTTTCGTTTTTCCATGGGTGTGCATATATCTGTTCCTGTTCTGGCTCTCACTTCTTCAGGATATATACCTAGTAATGGAATGGCTGGGTCAAATGTTATTTCTAATTCCAACTTTTAAGGAATCACCATACTGCTTTCCATAGTGGTTGTATAATTTTACAGTTCCAC
>NW_006927001.1:0-2238 GCF_000298275.1 Orycteropus afer afer | reverse complement strand
CGAGGTCTCTTCCATTTCCATATAAAGTTAGTGATTGGTTTTTCCATATCGTTAAAAAATGTTAAAGGGATCTGAATTGGGATTGCATTAAATGTATAGATTGCTTTGGTTAGAATTGACATTTTCACAATGTTCAATCTTCCTGTCCATTTATGTAGATCTCTTATGGTTTCTTCAAGTAGTCTTTTATAGTTTTGTTTGTACAACTCTTTTGTGTCTCTGCTAATATTTACTCCCAACTATTTTATTTTTCTTGGTAGCTACTGTAAATGGTATTGCTTTCCTTATTTCTTTTTCAACAATCTCTTTGCTGGTGTAAAGGAGTCCAACTGATTTTTGAATGTTGATCTTGTATCCTGCCATGATGCTAAATCTCTCAATTAGTTCCAGTAGATTTTTGACTGAGTCTCTTAGGTTTTCTAGGTATAGGATCATATCATCAGCAAATAGAGATAGTTTGACTTCTTCCTTACCAATTTGGATGCCTTTGACTTCCTTTTCTTCCTTATTGTTCTGGCTAGGACATTCAAAACAATGTTGAATAGAAGTGGTGATAGCGGGCATCCTTGTCTGGTTCCTGTTTGCTAGGGAACTGGTTTCAGTCTCTCTCCATTGAGAATAATGTTGGCTGTTGGTTTTGCATCTATGCCTTTTATTATGTTGAGGAATGTCCCTTCTATTGCTATTTTGTTGGGAGTTTTGATCAGGAATGGGTTTTGGATTTTATTAGATTCCTTTTCTGCATTGATTGATATGATCATGTGGTTCTTTACCTTTGTTTTATTTATGTGATGGATGACATTGATTGTTTTTCTAATGGTGAACCATCCTTGCATATGAATTATTTTTTGATATGCTGTTGGAATCTATTGGCTTGGATTTTGTTGAAGATTTTTGCATCTATATTCATGAGGGATATTGGTCTGTAGTTTTCCTTCTGAGTGATGTCTTTGCCTGGTTTTGATATCAAGGTTATGCTTGCTTCATAAAATGAATTAGGGAGGATTCCATCCTTTTCTATGTTTTGGAATCGTTTGAGTAGGGTTGGTGTCAGTTCTTCTCTGAAAATTTGGTAGAGTTCTCTGGTAAAACCATCTGGGCCAGGACTTTTTTGTTGGTAATTCTTTTATGACCTGTTCAATTTCTTCTTTTGTTATGGATCTGTTCAACTTTTCCACCTCAGTCTGTGTTAGTTTAGGTAATTTGTGTATTTCTAGAAATCTGTCCATTTTTTCCAGATTTTCAAATCTGTTAGAAAGTACAATTCTTCATAGTATCCTGATACTATACTTTTTATTTCAGTTGGTTGTGGTGTGATGTCATCCATTTTGTTTCTTATGTGTGTTATTTGTATTCTCTCCTTCTTTTTCTTCTTAAATTTGCCTGTGGTTTGTCAATTTTATTAATCTTCTCAAAAAACCAACTTCTAGTCTTGTTGATTTTTTCTATTTCCCTTCTATTTTCCGTTTCACTGATTTCTGCTTCAATTTTTATTATTTCCTTTCTTCTGGTTACTGTAAGGTTTTCTATCATTTTCTTTGAGGTTACACTGTGACTTATGATTTTCTCCCCAAGTTTAGATCAGTCTATTCTATCTTGCAACTCTCTTGACTTCCTCACCATTTAGAAATTCTGTAACTACACTATTTTTCCCAATTTTTGGTGTGTAGCTGTCTTCATTTGCCAATTGATGTCTCCGGTTCCCCATTTACAATCTTGTAAGCTTATTTTACTTTGGATACGTCCATAGGTATTTTGCTGAGTATATAAGTCTGGTTGGAAATTTTTCTCTTTCAGGGTTTTATATATACAATCCCATTGCCTTCTTGTTTGTATGGTTTCTGCTGAGAAATCAGAGCTTAGTCTTATTGGCTGTCTTTCGTAGGTAACTTTTCATTTTTCTGGTGCTGCTTTCAGGATTCTTTCTTTTCTTTGGTCTTGGTGAGTTTGATGATGATATGTCCTGGTGATTTTCTTTTGGGGTCTATCCTGTTTGGGGTTCACTGGACTTCTTGTATAGATATATTCTCATCTTTCATCATATCAGGGAAGTTCTCTTCCAACAAATCTTGGACAATTTTCTCAGGGTTTTCCTATTCTCTTCCTGTTCTAGAATTTCAATTACACATAGGTTATTCCTTTTGATGGTATCCCACATGAATCTTAGGCTTTCTTCATTTTGTTTTGATCTTGTCTCTGATTGAGCCCTTTCCAAAGAAGTATTCAGGTATTTGTCTT
>NW_006927000.1:6489-7520 GCF_000298275.1 Orycteropus afer afer | reverse complement strand
AGTAATGTATCAGACAGTGTTTCTTTGCTATTCATAAGGTTTTCCCTGGCCAATTCTTTGAGAAGTGGATGGCCACTTCCTTCTTCCTAGTCTGTCTCAGTCTGTAAGCTGGGCTAATACCTGTGCACCATGTGCGTCCCGCTGGGTTTGAAACACCAGTGTCTCAGCCTCAAAACTCACATCAACACGTCACCACAGTAGGACAAACCGACAGACAAGTTTGTCTCCCTGTTGAAATCCTCTCCTACCACCCTTTGCTGGGTCTTTGCAGCTGACTCCTCCATTAGCCATTAGAGAGATGCAAATCAGAACTACAATGAGATACCATCTTACCCAGCCAACAATGGCAATGATCAAAAAGAGAGAAAACAACAAATGCTGGCAAGCTTGTAGGGAGATAGCAATTCTCATACACTGCTAGTGAGAATGTAAAATGGTCCAACCACTGTGGAAAATAGTGTGGTATTTCCTTAAAAAACTAGAAATAGAAATACCATATGATCCAGCAATCCCACTACTAGGTATATATCCTACAGAAATGAGGGCCATGAAATAATTGTTGTTGTTGTTGTTGTTGTTACGTGCCGTTGAGTCAGCCCCAACTCATAGCAACCCTTCCTTGGGTTTCCGAGACAGTATCACTACAGAAGTAGGATTGCCCAACCTTCCTTCCAAGGAGTGAAACAAATAGATATATGCATACCCATGTTCACTGTAGCATTTTTCACAATAGCAAAAAGAAAGATACAATGTAAGTGCTTATCAATAGATGAGTGGCAAACAAACTGCGTGTTTTGGATACCTAGTGCCACTCTGACAGGAATATATACCACAAATGGGATGGCCTTAACAAACAGGAGTTTATTCTTATAATTTGGAGGCTTTTAGTCCAAGTTCAAAGTGCCAGGCTCTAGGGGTTTTGTGAAAGCTCCTCAACCTTGGGCTTCAGCTCTGCCTCTTGCTTCTGGCCCACTGAAGCTAGAGGCATCTCTTCACTCAGGCAGCTACTGGCTGCTGAGGCTAACAAGCCC
>NW_006927000.1:0-6104 GCF_000298275.1 Orycteropus afer afer | reverse complement strand
ACACAAACTAACCACCACACTGTGGTACATACACTCAATGGACTACTACTCAACATTAACAAATAACAAAGATCCATGAAACATCTCACAATATGGATGCATCTGGAGGACAATATGCTGAGTAAAATAAGTCAATCACAAAAGGACAAATTTTATATGAGATCCCTATCATAAAAGGTCAAGGAAAGGTTTTCACACAGTAAGAAACACTTTGATGGTTATCAGGTAAGGGAGGAAGAAGGAGGGAAGATCACTAACTAGATGGTAAACTAAGCCAAAACCAAATCCACTGCCAGTGAGTTGAGTCTGACTCAGAAATCCCCACTGGGTTTCCAAGGTGGTAATTCTTTAAGGTAGATTGCCCCATCTTCCTTCCATGGAGTGGCTGATAGGTTTGAACCACCAACCTTTTGATTGCCAGTCAAATGCCTTAGGCACTGCACTACCAGAGCTAGATGGTAGACATGCATTCACTCTGGTGAAGGGAAAGACAATACACAAAATGAGGAAAGTCAGCACAACATGACAAGCAAAGGAAGACACTGAACGGTACATGAAAGTAAAAGACAACAAAGGTAAATACAATTACATATACAATCCTGCAACAACAGTAATAACAAGCAATAATTTACAAGTGGACATACATAGGCAGATATGTAAACTGAATAGGTATGGGATGGCAAAGTACAACCATGTGCATATATAGTTTTGGTAGTGGATATTTCTACATACATACTGCTAAAACAGTAAGGAGGCCACATCTCCTGACCTCCTCTAACCTCACAAGAGGAAGACAGAGTCACCATCAGTAACCTAAGGCCTATTCCGGCAAGGCCAGACATGCTGCCTCCCTCCAGCCCTTTCACCAACCGTACCTCCCAAAGCACCCACCACCTCTCTCCTGGATTCAATAATTCACTGCAGTTGCCATAAAGAACTCACAGATTACAGGGTTTATTAGGGAAGCACCAGGCTACAATTCAAGTTCAGGAAGAATGCTCAGTCTCTCTCCCAGCCCACCGTCTCTCAGCCAACAGTCTCTCACAGTCTCTCTCCCAGCAGTGCATGTCCCTCGGTGTCTCACTCAGCAGAGCATGTCTCTTGCATCTCTTTCCCAGCAGCACGTGTCTCTCAAGAGCATGTGTCTCTTTCAGCAGCACGTCTTCCTCAACCAGCAATCAGAGAGACTTCTGCCTCTAGGAGGCCTCCTTTTGAGCCCAGCAGAGTGGCCAAACCAACCAATCATAACATCAGAATTCTAAGCACCTGAGAGAAAGCAGGAACCTCTCAGAACACTGTTTTGTGCCACTCCCAACAGAAATACTCCAGGTGGAAAACTTAGCAATCAGGAGCTCCTCAGTTGCTCATAGCAAATTCCACATTACAGTTTACAAAGACTTATGGGTAGAAAAGCCACACTAAATAGTTTACTACACCGCACATACATACTTGTATGTGCTGCAAATGTATCCATGTATATAATAGAAATCACAGGGGATACAGTGAGGCAAACTTCTTAGCCATAACCAAGCACTTGTGGGAGTTACTGGGCTTGAGGACTAGGGACTGTAGTTACTGGGGACCTCTAACTGGCATAACAGAGTCCATAAAGACAGTATTCTATATCCTACTTTGGTAAGTAGTGACTGAGGTCTTAAAAGCTTGCAAGTGGCCTTCAAAGGTGCAACAGTTGGTCTTTCCCCATCTGGAGCAAAGTAAAGAATAGGAATCAAGGAAACAATTAGTCCAAAGGACTAACGAACACGTGAACCACAGCCTCCACTACCGTGAGACCAGAAAAACTAGACAGTGCCTGACAACTACTAATGACCACTCTTTTCAGGATCACAATAGATGGTTCCAAACAAGAAAAAAATGTAGAATAAAATTCAAATTATAAAAGAAAGATCATACTTACTGATCTGATAGAGACTAGTGGAACCCTTGAGACTATGGCCCTTTCAAACTTAGAGACCATCCCCAGAGACTACCTTATAGCCAAACAACAGATAGGCCTAAAAGTGAACAATAACATCCAGAAGTGATGTGCTCCAAGGAATATTCAACTACATGAAACCAAAAGGGCAGCATTTGTCCAAAAGTATAATTCAGAAGGCAGAAAGAGAGGCGGGAAAGCTGGGTAAATGGAAACGGGGAACTCAGGACTGATGTGGGGAGAGTGCCGACACACTGAGGGGACTGAAACCAATGTCATAAAACAATCTGTATATAACTTGTTGAATGGGAAACTAATTTGCTTTGTAAACCTTCACATATAAAAACAAAAAAACCAATAAACTATGTCCATTTATTTAATCCTAAAAAAAAAAATAAAAACAGACGAATGGATAAACAAAATGTGGTCTATCCATATAATGCTGGGAAGTGGCGGCAGACAGCTCTTTGAAGGGCCAGGACTGGAAGGGAAGGCCAGGAAGTGAGAGTGGAGCAGTTTGGAACAGCTAAGGGAGATGAACTCAACTGTCAGTTTGTCATCCTATGGTGGCTTGTGTGTTGCTATGAGGCTGGAGGCTGTGCCATTGGTGTTTTGAGTATCAATAGGGTTACCCATGGTAGACAGGTTTCAGCAGAGCTTCCAGACTAAGACAGACTTGGAAGAAGGAATAGGCCATCCACTTCTCAGAGCATTGACCAGTGAAAACCTTATGAATAGCATTCAAACACTGTCTGAAATATTACTGAAAAAACAGCTCTGAAACATTATCTGATATAGTACCAGAAGATGAGCCCCTCAGGTTGGAAAGCACTCAAAATATGACAAGGAAAGAGCTGCCTCCTTGGAATAGAGCTGACCACAGTGATGTGGATGGAATAAAGCTTCCAGGACCTTTTTTGCTGATGTGGCACAACTCAAGATAAGAAGAAACACCTGCAAACCGCCATTAATAATCAAAACATAGAATGTATGAATTATGAATCTAGGAAAATTGGAAGTTGTCAAAAATGAAATGGAATGCTTAAAGTTTGATATCCTAGGCATTAGTGAGCTGAAATGGACTGGTTTTGGCCATTCTGAATCAGACAACCATATGATCTACTATGCTGGGAATGACAAATTGAAGAGGAATGGCGTGGCATTCACCATCACAAAGAATGTTTCAAGATCTATCCTGAAGTACAATGCTGTCAGTGACAGGGTAATATCAATACACCTACAAGGAAGACCAGTTAATATTACTATTATTCAAATCTACACAACAACCACCAAAGCCAAAGATGAGGAAACTGAACATTTTATCAACTTCTGCAGTCAGAAATCAACCAAACATGCACTCAAGATGTCTTGATTATCACTGATGTTGGAATAAAAAAGTTGGAAACAGAGAAGAATCACCAGTAGTTGAAAAATATGGTCTTGGTGATAGAAATGACACTGGAGATCACATGATAGAATTTCGCAAGACCAAAGACTTATTCATTGCAGATACCTTTTTTCAACAACACAAATGGTGGCTATACACATGGATTTCACCAAATGAAATACACAGGAATCAGATTGAGTACATCTGTGGCAAGAGGAGATGGAGAAGTTCTTCAGCCAAAACAAGGCCAGAAGCTGATTGTGGAACAGACTATCAACTGCTAATAGGCAAGTTCAAGTTGAAGTTGAAGATAATTAAAACAAGTTCACAAGAGTCAAAATATGACCTTGATTATATCCATCCTGAATTTAGAGACCATCTAAAGTACAGATTTGATGCACTGAACATCAGTGACCAAAAACCAGAAGAATTGTAGGATGACATCAAGAACATCATCCATGAAGAAAGCAAAAGGTTACTAAAAATACAGGAAAGGAAGAAGAGACCAAAGTGGATGTCAGAGGAGACTCTGAAACTTGCCCTTGAACAGAGTAGCTAAAGCAAATGGGAGAATCAACAGGATAAAAGAGCTGAAAAGAAGATTTCAAAGAGCAGCTCGAGAAGACAGAGTCAATTATTACCAAGAAAATGCCATGAGTTGGAGTTAGAAAACCAAAAGGGAAAAAAAACACGCTCAGCATTTCTCAAGCTGAAAGAACTGAAGAAAAAATTTAAGCCTCGCATTGCAAAATTGAAAGATTCCATGGGCAATATGTTGAATGACACAGGAAACATCAAAAGAAGATGGATGGAATACACAGTCATTATACTAAAAAGAATTGGTAGATGATCATCTATTTCAGGAGGTGGCATATGATCAAGAACCAATGGTACTGAAAGGAGCAGTCAAAGCTGCACTAAGCACGTCTCCAGGAACAGACGGAATACCCATTGGGATATTACAACAAACGGCTATGCCAAGAGATTTAGAAGACAGCTACCTGGCCAACTCACTGGAAGAAATCCATATTTGTACCCATTCCAAAGAAAGGTGATCCCACAGAATGTGGAAATTATCGAACAATATAATTGATATCACACACAAGAAAATCTTACTGAAGATAATAAAAAATGGCAGTATATTGACAGAGAACTTCCAGAAATGCAAGCTGGATTCAGAAAGGGATGTGGAGTAAGGGATATCATAGCTGATGTCAGATAGCTCTTGGCCCAAAGCAAAGAATACCAGAAAGATGTTTACTTGTGTGTTACTGACTATGCAAAAGTATTTGATTGTGTGGATAACAAATTGTGGATAACATTGATAAGAATGGAAATTCCAGAACACTTGATTGTACTCATGAGGAACCTGTACATAGACCAGGAGGCTGTCATTTGAACAGAACAAGGGGACCCTGCATAGTTTAAAATCAAGAAGGGAGTGTGTCAGGGTTGTATCCTTTCATCATACTTAATCAATCTGTATGCTGAGCAAATAATCTGAGAAGCTGGACTATATGAAGAAGAATGTGACATCAGGATTGGAGGAAAGCTTATTAATAACCTGCAATATGCAGATGACACAACTTTGCTTGCTGAAAGTGAAGATGACTTAGAGCAGCTACTGATGAAGATTAAAGGCTACAGTCTGCAGTATGGATTACACATCAATATAAAGAAAACAAAAATCCTCACAACTGGACTAATAAGCAGCATCTTGATAGATGGCAAAAAGACTGAAGTTGTCAAAGACTTCATATTACTTGGTTCTACAATCAACGTCAATGGAAGTAGCAGTCAATACATCAAAAGATGTATTGCATTGGGCAAATATGTTGCAAAAGACCTCTTTCAAGCACTGAAGAGCTAAGATACCACCTTGAAGACTAAGATGCGCCTAACCCAAACCATGGTATTTTCAATTGCTTCATGTGCATGTGAGAGCTGGACAATGAATAAGGAAGATAGAAGAAGAGTGGATGCTTTTGAGTTGTGGTGCTGGTGAAGAATGCTGAAAGTACCATGGACTGCTAAAAGAACTGACAGATCTGTCCTGGAAGAGGTGCAGTCGAAATGCTCCTTGGAAGTGAGAATGGCCAGACTTCGTCTCACTTACTTTGGTCATGTTGTCAGAAGGGACCATTCTGTAGAGAAGGATGTCATGCTTTGTAAAGTGGAGGGTCAACGAAAGAGTGGAAAGCTCTCAACAAGATGGACTGACATGGTGGCTTCAGTGGTGGGCTCAGGTATAGTAGGGATCATGAGGCTGGCACCAGACCAGGCAGTGTTTTGTTCTGTTGTACATAAGGTCGCTATGAGTCGGAGACGACTCAATGGCACATAACAACAAAAAAAACATCTATATAATGGACTATTATTTGGCCATAAAAAGGAATGAAGTACAACATGGATCAATCTTAAAAACATTATGCTAATTTAAAGAAACTAGTCACAAAAGACCATATATTATAGGATTCTGTTCATATGAAATGTCTAAAAGGGATTCAGAGATGGAAACTAGATTAGTGGTTACTTGGGGCTAAGGGTATGGAATGGAGAGTTAAGGGGTGATAGCTAAAAGGTACAGAGTTCTTTTTGAGGTGATGAAATTTTGTAAAATTGACTGTGGTGATAGCTGCACAGATCTGTGAATACACTAACAACCATTGATTTGCATCATTTAAATGGGTAAATTGTATGATATGTGAATTATATCTCAAAAAAGCTGTTACATGAAGATATAACCATAATAAATATTTATGGACCCAATGAAAGAGCCCC
>NW_006926999.1:3433-7857 GCF_000298275.1 Orycteropus afer afer | reverse complement strand
TGGAGTTAGTTTTTGTGTATGGTGTGAGGTACAGATCTTTTTTCATTTTTCTGCAAATGGATATCCAGTTTTGCTAGCACCATTTGTTAAACAGACAATCTCTTCCCCATTGAATGGATTTTGGCCCTTCGTCAAAAATCAGCTGATCATAGGTCGATGGATCTATTTCTGGGTTCTCTATTCTATTCCGTTCATCTATGTGTCTGTTGTTGTACCAATACCAGGCAGTTTGGACTACTGTGGCTGTATAGTAGATTTTAAGATCCAGCAGTGTGAGACCTCCTACTTTGTTCTTCTTCTTCAATAATGCTTTTCTTATCCGAGGTCTTTTTCCTTTCCATATATTGTTTATGATTGTTTTTTCCATATCCTTAAAACATGTTGATGGAATCTGCATTGGGATTGCAGGCATTGCTTTGGGTAGAATTGACATTTTCACAATGTTCAATCTTCCTATCCATGAGCATGGGATGTTCTTCCATTAATGTAGATCTCTTATGGTTTCTTGAAGTAGTCTTTTATAGTTTTGTGCTCTGATAAGATTTATTCCCAAGTATTTTGTTTGGTAGCTGTTGTAAATGGTATTGATTTCCTTATTTCTTTTCAGCTATCTCTTTGCTGGTGTAGAGGAATCCAATTGATTTTTGGATGTTGGTCTTGTATCCTGCCACTGTGCTAAATCTCTCAATTAGTTCCAGTAGTTATTTTTTTTTACTGAGTCTCTTGTGTTTTCTAGGTATAGGATCATATCATCAGCAAATAGTGATTGTTTGACTTCTTCCTTACCAATTTGGATGCCTTTGATTTCCCCTTCTTGGCTTATGGCCCTGGCAAGGACCTCCAATGCAATGTTGAATAGAAGTGGTGATAGAGGGCATCCTTGTCTCATTCCTGTGTGCAAGGGAATGGTTTCAGTCTCTCTCCATTGAGAATAATGTTGGCTGTTGGTTTTGTACATATGCCTTTTATTATGTTGAGGAATGTCCCTTCTATTCCTATTTTGCTGAGAGTTTTTATCAGGAATTGGTATTGGATTTTACCAAATGCCTTTTTTGCATCGATTGATATGATCATGTGGTTCTTTTGCTTTGTTTTATTTATGTGATAGATGACATTGATTGCTTTTCTAATGTTGACCCATCCTTGCATACCTGATATAAACCCCACTTGGTTGTAATTATTTTTCTTGATACGTTTTTGGAGTCTATTGGCTAAAATATTGTTGAAGATTTTTGCATCTATATTCATGAGGGATATTGAACTGTAGTTTTCCTTTTAAGTGATGTCTTTGCCTGGTTTTAGTATCAAGGTAATACTTGCTTCATAAAAAGAATTTGGGAGGATTCCATCATTTTCCATGTTTTGGAATATTTTGAGTAGGATTGGTGTCAGTTCTTTTCTGAACATTTGGTATAATTCTCTGGTGAAACCATCTAGGCCAGAAATTTTTTTGTTGGTTATATTTTTATGACCTGTTCAATTTCTTCTTTTGTTATGGGTCTGTTCAGCTTTTCCACCTCAATCTGTGTTAGTTTAGGTAAGTAGTGTGTTTCTAGAAATCTGTCCATTTCTTCCAGAGTTTCAAATTTGTTAGAGTACAGTTCTTCAATAGTATCCTGGTATTATCCTTTTTATTTCAGTTAGTTCCATTGTGATGTCACCCATTTCATTTCTTATTTGTGTTATTTGTATTCTCTTCCTCTTTTCATTTGTTAAATTTGCCAGTGGCTTGTCAATTTTATTAATCTTTTCAAAAACCAACTTCTAGTCTTGTTGATTTTTTCTATTGTCTTTCTATTTTCTGTTTAATTGATTTCTGCTTGACTGTTTATTATTTCCTTTCTTCTGGTGACTGTAGGCTTTTCTTGCTGTTGTTTTTCTAATTGTTGGAGATGTTGGTATAAAATGTTGATTTTGGCTTTTTCTTCTTTTTTGAAGTGTGAATTTATTGCTATAAATTGGCCTCTGATCACTGCTTTTTCTGTGTCCCAAAGATATTGGTATGTTTTGTTTTCATTCTCATTTCATTCCTGCAATTTTTTAATCTCATTTTTTCAATTTCTTCTCTTACCCAGTCATTCTTAAGGAGGGTGTTGTTCAGTTTTCCGTGTGTTTGCTCTTTTTCCGTTTGTCTTCCTATTGTTGATTTCTGATTTGATCGCATTGTGATCTGAGAAGATGCTTTGCAGTATTTCAGCATTTTTAACTTTATTAAGGTTTGTTTTATGCCCTAACATATGGTCTATCATAGAGAAAGTTCCATGTGCACTGGAAAAGAATGTATATTGTGCTGTTGTTGGGTGAAGTGCTCTGTAGATGTCTACAAGCTCAAGTTGGTAGATTGTATTATTTAGCTCTTGTGCATCTTTGTTGAATTTCTTTCCAGTTGTCCTGTCTTTGACTGAAAGTGTCGTATTAAAGTCTCTTCTGGTGGCATAGTGCCTAAGGCATTTGACTGCTAACCAGAAAGCTGACAGTTAAAACCCACCAGCCACTCCTTGGAAGGAAGGTAGAGTGATCTACTTCCGTAGTAATACCACCTTGGAAACCCAAAGGAGGGTTGCTATGAGTTGGATCTGACTCGACGGCAGTGCATTGCATTGTTGTTACTGTGACTGTGGAGGCATCTATTTGTCTCTTTAATTCTGTTAAAGTCTGATTTATGTATTTGGGGATCCTTCATTGGGTCCATAAATACTGATTGTTGTTATATCTTCTTGTTTGATTGATCCTTCAATGATTATATTATGTCCTTCTTTGCCTCTTATGTTGGTTTCATCTTAAAGTCAATTTTATCAGAAATTAATATTGGCACTCCTGCTTTTGATATATTTTTTTACAACCTTTGATGTTTATTCTAATTTTGTCCTTCTCTCTAAGGTGTATGTCTTGTAGACAGCATATTTATGGGTTATGTTTTCTTATACAGTCTGGAACTCGCCATCTCTTGAATGGTGCATTTAATCCATTGACATTCAGTGTAATTATTGACAAGTATGAATTTTTTGCTCTTTTTTTGTTATGTGTTTTTTTGTGGTGTTCCTGGTTTCTTTGTTCCATATAATTTTCTGTGCTGTGCTCATTTTGTTTATGAATCATGTTATCATTTCCTTCTTTGCTGCCATTGTAGTATTTGCTAAATATTTATATTTGTCCTCTTTTATATTGTTATGTGAAGGTTTATCACTTTTTTCTTTGAGATTATCCTGTGATTTATAATGTTCTCCCTGAGTTTAGAGCAGTCTATTCTATCTTACAACTCTTTTACTTCTTCACCATTTAGAAGTTTTCTAACTACACTATTTTTTTCCCCCTGTTTTTAGTTTGTAGTTGTCTTTGTTTGCCAATTGATGTCTCTGGTTCTCTATTGACAATCTTGTTAGCTTATTTTACTTTGGATACTTCCATAGCTGTGTCTGTTTCTGGGTTATTTCATCTTGTGTATTAATGGTTGGTTGTTGTTTGCTATTATTGATTCCCTGTTAAAAGGACTCCCTTTAGTTTCTCTTGTAAGGTTGGTCTTGTTTTAACTAATTCTCTTAATTTCTGCTTATCTGGAAATCTCCTAATTTTACCTTCATATTTGAGGGAAAATTTTGATGACTATATAATTCTTGGTAGAAAATTTTTCTATTTCGGGGTTTTATATATATTCTCCCATTGCCTTCTCACCTGCATAGTTTATGCTGAGAAATCAGAGCTTAGTCTTATTGGTTGTCCTTTGTAGGTAACTTCCTTTTTCCCAAGCTCCTTTCAGGATTCTTTCTTTGTCTTTGGTTTTGGTGAATTTGATAATGATATGTCTTGGTGATTTTCTTTTAGGATCTATCCTGTTTAGGGTTCATTGGACTTCCTGAATGGATATATTCTCATCTTTCACCATACCAGGGAAGTTCTCTTCCAACAAATCTTGGACAATTTTCTGAGGGGTTTTCTTTTTCTCTTCCTGTTCTGGAACTCTGATTACATGTAGGTTATTTCTTTTGATGGAATCCCACATGAAACCTTAGGCTTTCTTCATTTTGTTTTGATCCTTTTTCTGATTGAGCCCTTCCAAAGAAGTATTCAATTATTTGTCTCCAGTCTCAATAATTCTGTCTTCCATTCATTCAATTCTACTCCTTTGCCCTCTCAACGTGTTATCTATTTCTAACAATTTAGTACTAATCTTCTGGATTTCTATTTGTAGATTTTGTATAATTTCTAATCTTTTATTTATTTGTCATTTTGTTTTTGTATTTTCTTCCAATATTTTTCTAGGATTTTGTCTGTGTTTTCCTTAATTTTGTCAGTGTTTTCCTTAATCTGTCTCTCATACCATTGATGATACTTAAGTATAGTTCTTTTGAATTCCTTATCAGGAAGTTCCAATGCTGCTTGTTTCTCAGGGATGTGTTCTGGGTCTACATCTTGCTCCCTTGTTT
>NW_006926999.1:2346-3209 GCF_000298275.1 Orycteropus afer afer | reverse complement strand
TTTTTTTTTTTTTGTATGTATTTGAGTAATCAGGGTACTGTGCTCCTCTATTTGCTAGTTGGCAGTACACCACCTGTCTCCTGGTGGGTGTGATACAGAATGAGTGTGGCTGCACACATCTCTGTTAACTCTTTGTGAAAAGCAGTTAAGGGTGAGTCAGGAGCTTATAGGTGGTCCTGTATCTCTGGCCAGGTGGTGTAGAAAGAAGTGGTGGCTCTCACTCAGTAAGTGGAGCTTCAGGAGGTGAGGCAGCAGTTGTGTCGTGTGGGTGTGGTTGCATTGTAGTGGCACGATTGCTGTCTCCCACTCAGACAAAACAACAATTGAAAAAAAATCAAAAAAATAAAGTCAAGAGAAAAAAAAAACACACCACTTAAACATACAGGAACTATCACCAAAAATAGAAAAAAGAAGGAAAAAAATAAAGGTAATAAATGAGAGAAAATATTTGAAGAAATAAGAAAAAAAAAGGATGAAAAGAAATACCCATAGAAAAAGAGAAGGAAAAAAAAAAAACCTACAGTATCTGGGTAAAGAGGAATAAGAGAAAAGAGGTAGAGTAGGAAAATGATGAAGAAAGAAATGTGAAAAATGCCAAAAGAAAAACAAGGAATGGGGAGGACCACAAGAAAGGGAAGGAACAAAGAAGAGAGAAAAGCTGGAAAGTAGAACCTGGAAAGAAAAGAAGAAAGAATAATAATAAAAAGGACCAAGAAAAAAAAAAGGAATGAAAAACAATTATAATATCCATTTAAAAACAGACTAAAACAAACAAACTATGTTGTTGTTGTTGTTAAGCGCCGTCGAGTCATTTCCGACTCATAGCGACCCCATGCACAGCAAAACAAAACACTGCCCGATCC
>NW_006926999.1:0-1276 GCF_000298275.1 Orycteropus afer afer | reverse complement strand
TACCTTTGCATAGTCAATAAAACACAAGTAAACATCTTTCTGGTATTCTTTGCCTTGAGCCAAGATCCATCTGACAACAGCTATGATATCCCTAAATAAACTATAAGTAATAATAATAGTCTGGGCAGAGTGGGGCAGGGCACACAGGCCCCATCAGAGCACACAGACTGGGATGAATTCCTGGTGGCCCAGAACTTGGGTGGGAGTGAAGGATGCCCATACCTGTGTTCACCAAGAGGGTGTGGGGTATAAGCGTAACAAGGGAAATATTGTACATTTTCACTCCTCCTTGTCATGTATGTCCCTGGGGTCCATGGCAAGTGGAGCATATTCTTAGATCCCTGGAATCTGAGAGAATGCTGTTCCTTTAAATATCCAAAATTGTAGAACCACTTTTAAACATTCAAAATGGCTGCAGCCTCCAGACAGCACAAGCCCACAGCTCAGCCTGTCTCCCTCTTCACCACTTCCCCTTTTATTCATCATGCAGCCACTGGCTAACGGGGCCAATTTTTAGCTTAATTCATTAGTCCTAACACCACTTGGCAATATCCAAGCTGTCATTTCCATCAGGGTCACTAACACTCTGCAGCTCCGTATGTCTTCTTTTATGGTGTTTCATGCAGGTTCTTCTACTGGTTGAAGTTTAGTCCACTTCTGTATCCTTCCTTTCAAAGTTCAGAGCTCCAATATTATCTTCTGTGTCTGTGTTATTTGGTTCCCATTTTTCCTTGTTGAAGAGGGTCTGTATAGTTTGTCTGCCTATTCTGCCATCTTTCCATTCATGTCCATTATTGTGTTTTTAAATTTCGTTCTACCATTTTTCCTCCTGCTCTGTAGAGGAGCTCCAATTTTGATTCTTTTCCAAATGGTTGGCATTGGTAGCTAGGCACTATGTAGTTCTTCTGGTCTCAGGGTCATGAAGGCTGAGGTCCCCATGGCACATTATATCCTTGGATTTATTGTTTGCAGATGACTTTGGTTTTCTTCACTCTTCTTTGTTCCGGATGAAGGAAGACCAATAGTTTTATCTTATATGACCACTCAATAGCTTTTAAGACCCCAGTCACTACTCACCAAAGTAGGACATAGAACAAGATTTTTTTTTTTTAAATTTTATTTTGATTTTGGTGAAGATTTACTGAGTAAATTCACTTTTCATGCAGCAGTTCACATATACTTTCTCTCATGTCATTGACCAAAATTTACAATGCAACAGCTCCCCTCCCACTTCCTCCCCATAGTTACCTCTTCCCAGTGTCCTTCCCTCCATACT
>NW_006926998.1:5720-7582 GCF_000298275.1 Orycteropus afer afer | reverse complement strand
GGAAGAAGTGCAGCTAGAATGTTCCTTGGAAGTGAGAATGGCCAGACTTGGTCTCACCTATTTTGGCCATGTTGTCAGAAGGGACTAAGCCGTAGAGAAGGATATCATGCTTTGTAAAGTGGAGAGTCAGAGAAAAAGGGGAAGACTCTCAATGAGATGGATCGACACAATAGCTGCAATGAAGGGCTTAGGTATAGCAAGGATTGTGAGACTGGCGTAGAACCAAGCAGCATTTCGTTCTGTTGTACATAGGGTTGCTATGAGTCAGAGCTGACTCAACAGCACCTAACAACAACACAAACATAAAAGCTGGTGGTTTGAACACACACAGCTGTGTCATGGAAGAGGGCTGACAATCTCCTTCCATGAAGATTACAGCTAAAAAAAACCCTAGGTAGCAATTGTTTTCTGTATCACATGGTGTTGCCATGAACCTGAACTGACTAAATGGCTAATGCTAGGCACCTGTTCTGTGCTTAGTACCACACTAGGCAATGTATTATGTCGTTGAATCAGTTATTGTTGATAACTGAATTGCTAGCATATACTGGGGATATGTTCTAGTAGGAGTGGAGCAATAAGTAACAAGTAACACAGTGATGGAATTTGTGTGTATCAGAATTAGCTGCTTTTAACAGAGGGCACTTCACTGAGTTTTAATGAATTCTTAGAATTTGGTTATTGTAAAAAAAATTAACTTCTACTTGGTAAGTTAAAACTCCTCTGCCAAACTACCTCAACCATGGGGAATCAAAACTTAGGCAATCATTAAAATATAGCAAAGTCTAGTATTAATTAACCCAGTTTAGAATGTCATGTCCCCAAACAATTCTTGTTTGTGCTTACATATTGACCTACTGGGGATGGTCAATTGGAAGGCTAGGTTAGACTTCTGGGGATTTTTGGAACCAACACATGCAGGGAATTCTCTAGAAATGACATCAGAAGTGAGAGCTCAGAGATAACTCAGAATTCTGTCTCTGCAAGTCCCAAAGTCCCATGTTTATCCCTTGTGAAGAGGCAGCATGGAAGGATTAATAGGACCTAGGTGTGTGTTTCCATCAGTGATGGGTGGTTTCTCTGAGACTCAGCCTCCACGAACTGTAGGGTATTAAGAAGTCAGTCCCATCCTGTGCTTCACTCAGCCTCAGGGAAGGATGTGGTTGCTGGTCTCTCTGGGCAGAAGGTAAGGAGGGTAAAGGGAAGACCAGGAGATTGAGCTGATTAGTAATCTAGACCCAGGGGAATGGACCAATGCACTTTACTGACCTTGACGCTTTCTGGCCAGGAGGGGCTTCCTGGTGTGGCATTATACATGAACTGGAACATTAGTTTAACTTCTTGTAGCTAAGGAAGTGACACTCTTTATGCCAAGGATAATAACCACAGTAAAACATTCTGCTACTGAGGGTGAGAGAAGGGGCACAAGCCTCTCTCTCTCTCTAGAAATGTGACTGGTTTCCTAGGTTGGCTGAGAGGAGGGAGAAAGAGTTGGTCTCCCTCCCTTGCAAGAGGAGGGCATGGTTTGTTGGGACACCCTGATAATATAGTATAATCTACTTAGCTTCTGACTCACACACTCAGTGCTTGGTAGATAGTAGATGCTCAGTAAACACCTGTAGGTGGATGGATGCATGGAGAGCCCTATTAATTGCACCCTGTGAGGGAAGAAGGTAGAGGAACATGCAAATGTCTTTATGGGAGACATGAGGCTCTCACTGCAGCTGGGGACACAGGAGGCAATACTGATGCCATGAAAGAGACCCACTGAGGAGGGCACAACGTTGCAGAAAGTGTTCACCTGTATCTCCTTGGTAATGAAACTCGGAATTTACCAACCTGACCTTCAACTAGTAAGGAAT
>NW_006926998.1:4124-5595 GCF_000298275.1 Orycteropus afer afer | reverse complement strand
AATTTCCAATTTTCTGATGTATTTATTATGCTTCAGATGCTCCTAAAAATAGAGTACCCTGCAATAAAACCCCATTGTTGCTGTTGTTACCTGCTGTGGAGCCAGCCCCTGAGACACGGCGATTCCACACACAATGGAACAAAACACGGCCTGGTCCCGCACCATCCCCATGTTTGTTTATTTGTGGCTTGGACCATTGTGATCCATAGGATTTTTATTGGCTGTTTTCAGAAGTAGATGGCCAGGCCTTTCATCCTAGTCCTTCTTAGTCTGGATGCTCTGCTGAAAACTCTTCGATATCCTAGCAACAGCCCAGCTTGGCAAATGGGTGGTGATTGTGCCTGAGGTGAACTGGCTGGAAATCATATCTGAAACTCCTGCATGGAAGGCGGAATTCTACCACTGAACCCCCAATGCGTCAAATCAAACCCTTGGTGCAAGGAAATCTAAATCAGTTCGTACAGGATAAAATGCAAAATTAAACAGAGAAAGAGACACTGTGGCCAAGGGTTACTTAAAAAAAAAAATTGCCATTGAGTCAGACAGAGAGGTATTGAAAAGATGGTAGAAGATAGAGGGGAATTGCTTTGTACAGTGGGAGACAGAGTTGTTGAAGAAGGGAGCAAAGGCAGGCATTGGAGACTGACGCAGAGTCCCACAGTAAGCAAGAGCGACTGGGATTATAATTAGCCTCATAGAGGAGGAGAAGCGCTCTGTGGAGCCCTACAAGAAGGCATTGAGGATAGATGGGTAGGCAGAGATTGTTATAGGGCCAGGTTGGTGAGATTGCTCGTGAATTACCTCCAGGTGCTTCCCTTCATTTTTTTTCCTGGAAATCGGAGTCAGGTCATCTGCTGTGAGTGATGGAGGAAGTAGCAAAAAGAGGAGTTGAGATGACCAGAGAAATTGGAGATACCTTTACCTATTTTTTTCGAACATTTTATTGTGGTTTGGATGAAAGTTTACAGAACAAATTAGTTTCTCATTCAGCAATTTAAACGCATTCTGTTTTGTGACATTGATGGCGGTCCTCTCATTGTAACAGCGCTCTCCCCACTTCCCCTCTGGGTTTCCTATTTCCATTCAACTATCTTCTCTGTCCTGTCTGCCTCCTGAACTTTGTGTTTGGGCAAATTCTACCCTTTTGGTCTTGTATGATTGTTCTGAGGGGCATGATCCTCCGGGGTGTTTGTATTCACTTTATAGGCCAAAAGGTGTTTCTAAAAGTGAGAGTTCAGTTCCATATTTGAAGGATGTCTAAGGGCCATAGTTTGTCAGTTTATGGGATTCCATCATTCCTTATCAGACCAGTAAGTCTGGTCTTTTTTTTTTTTTTTTTTAATGATTTTAAATTTTCTTTTATGTCTTTCTTTCACCCTGTCCAGGACCTTTCAGTGTGATCCCAATCAAAGTGGTCTGTGGTGGTAGCTGGGCTACCTCTCATTCTTCTGGTCTCAGGCCAGTGGAGGCT
>NW_006926998.1:0-3784 GCF_000298275.1 Orycteropus afer afer | reverse complement strand
ATTGCCATCTGGTTGGATCCAACTCATAGTGACCTCTCTTTGGGTTTCTGAGGCAGTATCACTACAGAAGTAGATTGTCCAGCCTTCCTTCTGAGGAGTGGCTGGTGGGTTTGAACCACCGGCCTTCTGGTTAATAGTCAAGTGCCTTAGGCACTACGCTACCAGAGCGCCTATGTAATATTATGTTGTTTTAATGTTCTACAATACCCATTGCCATCTAGTTGGATCCAACTCATAGTGACCTCTCTTTGGGTTTCTGAGGCAGTATCACTACAGAAGTAGATTGTCCAGCCTTCTGAGGAGTGGCTGGTGGGTTTAAACCACCGGCCTTCTGGTTAATAGTCAAGTGCCTTAGGCACTGTACAATATACCTGCATATCTTTGCAGCACATACAAATATGCACATACAAATACATATTTAGAAATATACTCTGCCAAACTTATGTATGTTTGTGGGTGGACTCCCATATGCCCTTCTTCACCTGTTCAGCTTATATATCTACCCGGGGACCCGTGCATAAATCATTGTTTGTTATTACTGTTACTGCAGAATTGTGTGTGTAAAAGTATTTCCTGTTGCTGCCTTTTACTCTTTTGTACCTCCCAGTGCCTTCCTTTGCCTTGGTCATGTTGTGCTGACCTCTACCTTATTGTGTATTGCTTTTCCCTTTTCCCAACAGTCTACTATCTGTTGTTATTAGTTGTTGTTGGGTTCTGCTGAGTCACTTTCGACTCCTAACAAGCCTGTGCACAAGAGAATTAAACACTGCCCAGTCCTGTGTCATCCTCACAGTCATTGCTAGGTCTGAGCTCATTGCTGCAGCCCCTGGGTCAATCCATTCCATCGAGGGTCCTCTTTTTCACTGAGCCTGTACTTAACGAGGCATGACGGCCTTCTCCGGAGACAGCTTCCTTCTGATAACCTGTCCAAAGTTCGTGGGATGACACCTTGCCATCCTCGTTTCCGAGGAGCATCCTGGCTGTAGTTATTCCACGATAGATTTGTTGGTTCTTGTAGCAGTCCACGGTATATTCGGTATTCTTTGCAAACACCGTATTCGAAGGCATCAATTCTTCTTTGTTCTTTCTTTGTCATTATCCAGCTTTGCCCCTCATGCGAGGTGATTGAAAATACCATGGCTTGGGTTAGGTGCACCTCAATGAGACATCTCTGCTTTTTACCACTTTAAAGAGGTCTTGTGCAGAAGATTTGCCCAGTGCAATATGTCATATGATGTCTTGACTACTGTTTCCATGGGTGTTGATTGTGGATCCAAGTAAAATGAAATCCTTGACAAATTCAACCCTTTCTACTTTTATCATGTTGCTTAAAGGTTGTGAGGATTTTTATTTTCTTTATGTTGAGGTATAATCCATACTGAAGGCTGTAGTCTTTGATTTTAATCAGTAAGTGCTTCAAGTCTTCTTCATGTTTAGCAAACAAGGTTGTGTCATCTGCATATCACTGGTTGTTACTGAGTCTTCTTCCAAATCGATTCCACATTCTTCTTCATATAGTCCAGTTTCTTGGATTATTTGCTCAGTATATAGATTGAGTAAGTATGGTGAAAAGATTCAAGCCCTTCCTGATTTAAAATCATGCAGTATCACCTTGTTCTGTGTGAAAAACTGCTTCTTAGTCTATGTATAGGTTCCTCATGAACACAATTAGTGTTCTGGAATCTCATTCTTTGCAACACTATCTGTAATTTATTATGATCTACACAGTCGAATGTGTTTGCAAAATCACTAAAACAAAAGTGAACATCTTTCTGGTATTCTCTGCTTTCAGCCAAGATCCATCTGACATCAGAGATGATATCCCTTGTTCCATCCTCTTCTGAGTCTGGCTTGAATTTCCAGAAATTCCTTGGTGATGTATTGCTGCAGTCATTTTTGAATTATTTTCAATAAAATTTTGCTTGCATGTGATTTTGATTTTGTTTGATAATTTCTGCATTCTGTTGGATAACTTTTGTTTGACATGGGCATATATACAGATCTCTTCCAATCTGTTGGTCAGATAGTTTTCTTTCAAATTTCTTGGCATAAATGAGAGAGCATTTCCAGTGTTGCATTTATTTGTTGAAACATCTCACTTGACAATTCTATCACTTGCTGGAGCCAATTATTTCAGTGCAGCTCAGACTTCTTTCTCCAATAACATATGCTATTAATCATATGCTACCTCCTGAAAGGATTGAACATTGACAAATTCATTTTGGTACAGTGACTCTGTGTATTCCTTCCATCTTTTTTAATGCTTCCTTCATTGTTTAATATTTTGCCCAGAAAGTCCTTCAATATTGCAACTCTAAGCTTGATTTTTCTTCAATTCCTTCAGCTTGACTAATGCCAAGTGTTTAGTTTTCTAACTCTAGGTCTTTGCACATTTCATTATAATACAGATATGCATCACTTAATGTCCATGAAGCATTCTGTGAAACAGGACATTTATGCCATCTGGACCTTGTGTGAACACCATATTATATATAGTATATATGTTTGCATATGATGACATATATCAAAGTAACCCCCACACAAGTTACTTTGGCTCTCCATTAGCTCCCCCAGCCTAGGTGTTTCCAAACTTGTACCAGTGATTGGCTGCCTCTGGGTGTAGAGGAACCTGGTCAGATGGGAAGCCCCAGGGATGGAGTGGAGCAGCTTGAGCCCAGAATCTGCCCACAGGCTGTGAACTGCAGTGTTTCCACAGGGCATCTGCTAGTGGCAACTGCACTGTGGCTCACACTACAGTTTGGGGCTGCAGCCAGACTGCAGAAGCTGTGAGATAGCTGTGGGAACCAAGCAGTGGCTCCAAAGTTGATGCTGCCCCACCTCTTGGTGCCATTGCTGGCAAGCCACTCCTGCATGACCCACTGAAGCATTTGCTGTTAGAAGTTGTCCTATGGATGTTATGTGGTTCATAGTGTACTTTGTTTTGTCTTTTCCTGCCATTTTTTGTTATCTTCTGTTCATCTCTTTTACTTCTTCATTTCATCCATTTGCTTTAGTTACTCTATGTTCAAGAGCAAATTTCAGTCTCTTCTGACATCCATTTTGGTCTTTTCATTGTTTCTATCTTTTTAATGACTTTACTTTTTCCATGTATTATGTCCTTGATGTCATCCCACAATTCAACTGGTCTTTGTTCACTAGTGTTCAATGTGTCAAATCTGTTCTTGAGATGGTCTCTAAATTCAGGTCATGAACTTGTTATAATTTTCTTCAGCTTCAACTTGAACTTGTATAGGAGCAATTGATGGTCTGTTCTGCAGTTGGCCCTTGGTCTTGTTCAGACTGATGATGTTGAGCTTCTCCATTGTCTCTTTCCACAATGTTGTCGATTTGATTCCGGTGTATTCCATTCAGTGAGGTCCATGTGCATAGTCCCAGCTTATGTTGTTGAAAACAAGGTATTTCTAATGAATTAGATGTTGGTCTTGCAAAATTTTATCATATGCTCTCTGGTATCATTTCTTTCATCAAGCCATATTTTCCAGCTACTGATCCTTCTTCATTGCCAACTTTTGCATTCCAATCAATACATCTTGATTGCATGTTTGAATTTCAGGCTGCAGAAATTGATAAAAATCATTAATTTCTTCATCTTTGACATTAGTGGCTGGTGCTTAAATTTGAATAACAGTTGTATTATCTGGTCTTCCTTGTAGGTGAATTAATATTATCCTAACACTGACAGTGTTGTACTTTAAGATGGATCTTGAAATGTTCTTTTTTGATGATGAATATGTCTTCAATTGTTATTCCCAGCATAGTAGAC
>NW_006926997.1:6130-7722 GCF_000298275.1 Orycteropus afer afer | reverse complement strand
CTCTTCCTAGACAGCATCTGTTCATTTTCTGGTAGTCCAACAATATCCTTTGCCAACACAATAATTAAAAGGTGTTAAATCTTTAGTCATTCTTATTCATTGTCCAGTTTTCCCATGCATGAGGTAAATGAAAATACTGAGGCTTGGGTATTTTAGTTCCAAAGGTGACATCTTTGCTTTTAATCACTTTAAAAAGGTCTTTTGCAGCAGATTTGCCTAAGGTAATGTGTAATTTGATTCCTTAACTGATGCTTCCATGTTGTTGTTGCCGATCAAAGTAAAATGAAAACCCAGATAACTTCAGTCCATTAGTCCATTTGTGAGGATTTTTGTTTTATGTTGAAGTGTAATCCAAACTGAAGCCTCCCCTATATTGAAGCCTGTAGTCTCTGATGGTCATCAGTAACTATGTCAAGTCCTCTTCACTTTCAGCCAGCAAGGTTGCATCATCTGCACATCATAGATTATAAACGAGTCTTCCTACAATCCTGATGCCATGTTTTTCTTCAGATGGTTCAGCTTCTCATATTATTTGTTCAGCATACAAATTGACAAAGTATGGAGAAAGGATATGACCCTGATTTTAAATCACAGAGTATCCCCTTGTACTGTTCGAATGACTGCTTTCTGGTATAAATACAGGTTCCTTATGAGCCTAATGAATTGTTTGGAATTCTCACGCTTCTCAATATTACACATAATTTGTTACGATCTACATACTCAAATGTGTTTTCATAGTCAATGAAACAAAGATAAATATCTTTCTGGTATTTTCTGCTTTCAGTGAAGATCCACCTGACATTTATCAATGAAATCCTTCATTTCACTTCTTTTTTTAAATTGAGTTTATGGCAGTGCCCTGTCTACATACTGTTACAACTGTTTTTGAATTATCTTTGGACAAAGATTACTTTCATGTAGTATTAACGATATTATTCAGTAATTTCCAAATTCTATCGAATCACATTTCTTTGGAATGGCCAGGTGGCTGTTTTCCAACTTTTGTGACACAGACGAGGCAGTACTTCTACAATTGCATCTGTTTTACTAAAATTTCAATTTGTATCCAGTCAATTCCTGGAAACTTGTTTTTTGCCAATGCCGTCAGTGTAGCTTGAACTTCTTCCTTCAAAGGCATCAATTACTGATCATACGCTACCTCCTGAAATGGCTGAACAACTAGTAATTCTTTGTCATACAGTGACTATGTATTCATTACCCTTCCACATTCTTTTAATGCTTCCTACATTATTCAATATCTTGACAATAGAATCTTTCAATATTGCAACCAGAAGTTTGAACTATCTTTACTTTCAGTTCTTTCTGCTGAAAAGAAGTCAAAGGTGGAGACATCTGGTAAGACGGTAGCAACAGGTAGATAAGCCACTCACCCCCTTCAACAAAGAAAAGAGAAACCAGTTGACAAAGATACAGAAGATAATCCTGTAGCCCAGAGCTTTGAAAGGAAGTATACAAAAGAGTCTTAAACACTAACTAGTAGAAGAACCTGAAAGAAAACAGTGAATAACACGAAAAACGCAGCTGCGGACTATCAGCTATCATGATGGCACGGAGAGCCTAAATATTTCAAA
>NW_006926997.1:1599-4295 GCF_000298275.1 Orycteropus afer afer | reverse complement strand
CTGATATGATTAAAGATGAAAATATATCCCTTCAAGAGGTCCAACGAACCCGAAACAGGGCAGACCCCAAAAGAAAATCACGAATAGATACCATCTTCAAACTCACTAAAACCAAACACAAACACAGAATCCCGAAAGAAGCACACGATAAACAAAAAGTTACCTACGAAGGACAAGCAGTAAGACTAAGCTCTGATTTCTAACTAGAAATCATGCAGGCAAGAAGGCAATGGGATGGTATATATAAATCCCTGAACGAAAAAAATTTCCAACCGAGAATTACATACCCAACAAAAATGTCCCTCAAATATGAGAGTAAAATTAGGACATTTCCATGGAAGCAGAAATTAAGGCAATTTGTTAAAATCAGGAAATTACAAGAGATATTAAAGGGATTCCTTTGGACAGAGAACCAACAACAGTACACATACACATGGCAAAACCAAGAAACCAACTCAGTTATGGAAGTATTAAAAGTAAATAGGCTTACAAAAGTATAAACAGAGAACCAAAGACATCAATTGGCAAATGAGGACAATTACATATCATAAAGACAAAAAAAAAAAAGAGTGTAGTTACAGAACTTCTAAATGGTGAAGAAGTCAAGACAATTGGAAGATAAAATAGACTGTTCTAAACATGGGAAGAAAATTATAAATCACAGGATCACCTCAAAGAATAATGATAAAACTTCCCATCAAAATAAAAAACAAGACAAGAATATTGGTTGTTGTTGGTGTTGTTGTTATGTGCCATCGTAACGACCCTTCCTTGGTTTTCCAAGGTGGTATCACTACGCGAGTAGATTGCCCAACCTTCCTTCCAAGGAGTGGATGTTGGGTTTGAACCACCAGCCTTCTGGTTAGCAGGCAAGTGCCTTAGGCACTACACTACCAGAGCTCCTACCAAATATAAAACAAAAATATAAATATAAAATATAAAAATAAAATACTAAAACAACAGTCCTAGTGGAAGTGATAACACTACTCATAAACAAAACAAGCTCAGCACAGAAAATTACATGGAACAAGGAAATGAGCAACACCATGAAAAAATACGTAACAAAATCACAGCAACAAATTCATACTTGTTGATAATTACAGTGAATATCAATGGATTTAAGGAACCACTCAAGAGATTGAGAGTTGCAAAGTGGATAAGAAAGCTTAACCCATCAATATGCTGTCTACAAGAGACACACCTTAAAAAGAAAGACAAAAACAAACTAAAAACCAAAGGTTGGAAACAGATGTATAAAAAATAACAACTATAAAAGAGCAAGAGTGGCAATACTAACTTATGATTAAACTGACTTTAAGACAAAACTACCATAACAGACAAGGAAGGACATTATCTAATGATTAAAGGATCGACTGAACAAGAGGACATAAAAATAATATATATCTATGCACCAAATGAAAGACCCCCCCAAATACATAATTCTGACTTTAACAGAATTGAAAAAACAAATCGATGACTCCATAATCATAGAATGAGACTTTAATACACTATTTTCAATCAAACATAGAATAACTGGAAAAAAATTAAACGAAGAGACAAAACTAAAAAATATAATCCACCAACTTGCTGTCAGTTATCTAATGAGCACTTCACCCAACAACAGCACAGTACATATTCTTTTCCAGTGCACATGGAACATTCTCCAGGATAGAACATATGTTAGGCCACAAACCAAGCCTTAACAAATTTAAAAACACTGAAACACTGCAAAGCATCTTCTCAGGTCACCAAACCAAACAAAAACCAAACCCACTGCCGTCGAACTGGATCCAACTCACAGCGAGCCCTCCTTGGATTTTCAAGGCAGTATCACTACAGAAGTAGACTGCCCCATCTTCCTTCTGAGGAGTGTCTGGTGGTTTTGAACGTCGAGCCTCCTGGTTAGGAGTCAAATGCCTTAGACACTATGCAACCAGAGCTTCCTCTCAGATCAAAATGCATTAAAACTAGAAATCAGCAAGATCAACGGAAAAAGTGCAAACACATGGAAACACCCTCGTTGAAAATGAATGGATAATAGAAGAAATAAAAAATGAAATTAAAAATTGCTTGAATCAAAGGAGGATGAAAACACAACATACCAAAATCTCTGGGACACAGCAAAACAGTGATCAGAGGCCAAGTGATATCAATAAATGTTCACATCAAAAACGAAGAAAGAGCCACAATCAATACTTTAACCCAAAATTACTAACAATTAGAAAAAGAGTAGCAAAAAAAAAAAAAAAACAGGCCTAGTCACCAGAAGAAAAGAAATCATTGAGATTTGAGCAGAAGTAGATGAAACAGAAAATAAAAGGACAACAAAAAAAAAAAAAAAACATTGAGATTTGAGCAGAAGTAGATGAAACAGAAAATAAAAGGACAACAAAAAAAAAGCTAATCACTATAATGAAATGTGCAAAGACCTAGAGTTAGAAAACCAAAAGGAAGAACACCCTGAGCATTTCTCAAGCTGAAAGAACTGAGGAAAAAATTTAAGCCTTGAGTTGCAATACTGAATATTCTATGGCCAAAACACTGAATGATTCAGGAACAAACAAAAGAAGATGGAAGGGGAGTTCCAGCAAGATGGCAGACTAGGCAGAAAGACTGCACAGACCCTCTTCAAAAAAGAAAAGGGAAACCAATTAACACAAGACACACAAGATAATCCAAGACCCGTGAGCCTTGAA
>NW_006926997.1:0-979 GCF_000298275.1 Orycteropus afer afer | reverse complement strand
TTTTCTGTTTTTTTCTTTTTCGCTTTCTTTTTTCTGGTGATTAGTTTGCTTGTATTTGTCTGTTTTAAAACAACTGTTATTATTAATACTTTTGCCTTTTTTATTACTATTCTTAAAATTCCCCTCCGAGGTCCCAGTCTTCAGCATTTTTTCTTTACCGTGTTCCTAGTTGAACTTTTTTTTCTTTTCTTTTTTAATTTAAGGGGTTTTTTTATCCCCTTTTTTCTCATGGTTAACCGCGCTCCTTGTTTTTCTTTTTGCATTTTCCCCATTTTTTTCTTCCTTCATAATTCTCCTTCTCTAATTTTTTTTCTCTTAGTGCCCTATACCCAGACATTGCAGGTTTTCTTTTTTTTTTCTTCTTTCTTCCCCTTTTTTCTACTATTCCTGTGTGATTATATGGTGTGTTTTTTATCCATGGGCTTTTAGTTTTTTCACGGTTATTCAATTGTAATTTGTGTCTCACTGAGTAGGAGACAACAACAGTCCACATAAGACACAACTACACCCACACCTCCTGCAACTTCACTTACTGAGCAAGAGCCACTACCTGCTTCTCCACCAACGGGCCAACAATAAAAAACCAACAAAAAGAACCTGAATCACCCTTGGCTGCTCTTCACAAACAGTTAACAGAGATCTAAATACAACAATGTCACGATACCTCGGAGACAACAGACCATCACAGTCCACACAGAGAAGCAGGATAAAGTGGTAGAAATGAGGGAGCAGGATACAGACCTAGAACACATCCCTGAGGAAGAAGCAGCATGGAACTCTCTCATAAAGAATTCAAAAGAATTATCTTTAGGTATCCTCAAAGGACTGAGAGACAGGCCAAAGAAAAAACACAGAAAAAACCTTAGAAGAATTTTGGAAGAAAATACAAAAACAAAATAACAAAATAAATGAAAAATTAGAAATGATTCTAAATCTACAGATAGAAATCCAGAAGATTAATACTAAATTGTCAGAAATA
>NW_006926996.1:5820-8806 GCF_000298275.1 Orycteropus afer afer | reverse complement strand
ACAATGGGAGCTCTGGTAGCATAGTGCCTAAGGCACTTGACTGCTAACAGAAGGCTGGTGGTTCAAACCCACCAGCCACTCCTCAGAATGAAGATGGGGCAATCTACGTCTGTAGTGATACTGCCTTGGAAACCCAAGGGGGGTCACTATGAGTCAGGTCTGACTTGACTGGCGCATTACAACAACATCTCAATAGTAGTAGATTGCCCAGGATGTATAGCATTATATAAATTCAAGAATTCAAATGTATTTATATACTGACAACAAGCAATCTGAAATGCAAACAAAAATATTACCATTTAAAATACCATAAAAAATAAAATATGCTCAATGATAAATATGATAAAACTGTGGAAGATGGTGGAATAGGCAGACAAGGTACACAGACCCTCTTCAATAAAGAAAAGAGAAACCAATTGACACAGATACAGAAGTTTGAAAGGAAATACACAGAAGTGGATTAAATACCAACTACTAGAAGAACCTGATTGAAAACAGTGAGTAAGGAGATAACAGAGTTGCAGACTGTCCGCTGTCCTGATGGCATAGACAGCCTGAATATTTCCAAGTGGTGTTAGGACTTGAGAATTAACCCATAAATCACCCCAGCTCACCAAGGCCTGCATGGACTGCTGCACAATTAGCTGATGACTGAAACAGCAAAGAAGGAGACAAACTGAGCTGTGGACTTTCAGCTGTCCAGAGAGTGCAACTATTTTGAATGTTTACAAGCAGTGGCCACTTTGGATATTTAAAGTGACAGCACTCTTGTTTAGATTCCAGAGACCCAAGAATAAGCTCTCCTTGCCAAAAACAACAGTGACATAAAGGAGGCTGACAATTGGAAAGGAGACGTGTGGTGAGTGCATAAGTGCTGCCAACAAATGAGTGGAGCAGCACAGTACCCTGTTTACTCAGGTATATCCGAAAAAAACAAAGAAAACTAAAATCTTGGGTGAATCACTCCAACATACAATCACCAATTAAATATAAACACATAAATATCACAATGTCTCAGAGACAACAGACCATCACAGTCCACACAAAGAAGCAAGATAAAGCAGTAGAAATAAGGGACCAGGATACAGACCCAGAACACATCTCTGAAGAAGCAGCAGCATTAGAAGTCCCCAACAAGGAATTCAAAATAATTATATTTAAGTCCTGTTCTGGTCACCTACTGCCACTCTGACAAGAATATACCACAAATGGGATAGTGTTAACAAACAGGAGTTTACTCTTACAATTTGGAGGCTTTAAATCTGAGTTCAAAGTGCCAGGCTCTAGGCGTTGGGTGAAATCCCCTCAACCTTGTGCTTCAGCTCTGCATCCTGCTCCCAGCCCACTGAAGCTGGAGGCTTTTCTTCACTCAGCTGCTGGCTGCTAAGGCTGACAAACCCAAGGTTGACAAGTAAAAAAGCACAATCCTGACATTACCAAACCACACACCAGGCCATTAATTCAAGTCCATTGAAAGTCCCAAGATTGGCAGATCATGGCAGGTTGTTGAACAATGACTTGGCTACATGCAGGGTTCAAACGTGTCATAAGCTAGAAACCATTCCCATAGCTCCTTCTTATATATGGAAAGCAGACCACATTCCTAAAGCAGCTACTCAGCTGCTCCAATACATTCCTGCCACATCCAGCAAAACCACACAAGTCACTAAATGAAGTGAGATGAAAGAATTAATGGTTTTTCAAAAAGGAACGGGGGCAAGGTGGATGCCCTGCATATTCTATGAGAGCAACCCCTGATGCCTTTGTTCTACTTTATTTATATGTTTGTACATGATTACATCATCATTCTTGGAATTCATACAATCAGCTTATTCTCTACAAAGTTAAAGTTTTACTCCTCTATGTGCTCAAGGACAACAGGTGGTCATTAAAACAATCACAAAAGCCTCCTCAGGAATAAGGAGTGTAAAACGATAAACGTTTACTAGGGCACAATGACCTAAAGTATGACATCCCAATAATATAAAAACATGGACTACTGGAATAACTTCTACTTTTAATACTTGATGTTTTTCCAAGTAAGCATTTAACCATGAGAGAGGCCTTGCCTTCTCTTGTTTGCTGTTGGAGAGGCCTTGCCTTCTCTTGTTGCTGTTGGAGAGGCTTTGCCTTCTCTTGTCAATGTTGGAGAGGCCTTGCCTTCTCTTGTTGCTGTTGGAGAGGCTTTGCCTTCTCTTGTCAATGTTGGACATGTGCCTTGCACTCATGTCCTTTGATGATTTCTCTCTTGGTCTCCAACACATTCCACCATGGAGTTAATTACCAGTCTTACCATGGGGAATAACTACATCCAGCTGCCCAGCCACTCAACCAAACTTAGCCAAGTTGACACACAAACTTAACTACCACAGGTACCTTCAACAGATTGAGAGAGAGATCAAAGAAAATGCTGACAAAATTAAGGAAAAAGACAGAGAAAACCTTAGAACAATTTTGGAAGACAATACAAGAACAAAATAAAAAAAAAATAAATGAAAAATTAGAAATAATACAAAATCTACAGTAGAAATCCAGACAAGTAATACCAAAGTCTCAGAAATAGATAACACATTGAATAGGTAAAGGAGTAGAATTGAAACAATGGGAGACAAAATTAGTGAGACTGAAGACAAATACCTGGATACTTCTTTGGAAAGGGATCAATCAGAAAAAGACCAAAACAAAATGAAAAAAAGCCTAAGGTTTACGTGGGATACCATCAAAAGGAATAACCTATGTGTAATCAGAATTCAAGATCAGAGAGAGATGAATAAAACTGCAGAGAACACTGTTGAAGATTTGTTAGAAGAGAATTTCCCTGATTTGATGAAAGACAAGAATATATCCATTCAAGAAGTCCAATGAACCCCAAATAGGATAGACCCCAAAGAAAGTCACCAAGTCATATCATCATGAAACTCACCAAAACCAAAGACAAATAAAGAATTCTCAAAGCAGCATGGGAAAAATGAAAAGTTGCCTACAA
>NW_006926996.1:2323-4245 GCF_000298275.1 Orycteropus afer afer | reverse complement strand
TATAAAATTAGAAATCAACAATAAGAAGATTAATAGAAAAAGAGCAGACATGGAAACTAAGTAACACGCTTCTTGAAAATGACTGATTAATAGAAGAAATAAAAAATGAAATAAAAATATTTCTTGAATCAAATGAGAATGAAAACACAACATAACAAAATCTTTGGAACACAGCAAAAACAGTGATCAGAGGCCAATTTTTAGCAATAAATGCATACATCAAAAAAGAAGAAAGAGCCAAAATCGATACCTTAACCCAATATCTCCAACAATTAGAAAAAGAGCAGCAAAAAAGCCTACAATCACCTGAAGAAAATAAATAATAAAGATTTGCACAGAGATCAATGAAACAGAAAATAGAAAGACAATAGAAAAAAATCAACAAGATTAGAAGTTGGTTTTTTTTTTTAAAGATTAATAAAATTGACAAACTTCTGGAAAATTTAACAAAGGAAAAGAGGGAGAGCATGCAAATAACACAAATAAGAAATGAATTGTGTGACATCACGACAGAACCAACAGAAATTGAAAACATAATCTCAGGATACTATGACGAACTATACTCCAAAAAATTAGAAAACCTAGAAGAAATGGACAGATTTCCAGAAATATACTATTTACCTAAACTAACACAGAGTGAGGTGGAAAATTTGAACAGACCCATAACAAAAGAAGAAATTGAACAAGTCATAAAAAATTATCAACAACAAAAAAAGCCATGGCCCAGATGGTTTCACTGGAGAATTTTACTGAACATTCAAAGAAGAACTGACACAGATTGTACTCAAACTATTCCAGAACATAGAAAATGATGGAATCCTCCCAAATTCATTTTACAAAGCAAGCATAGCCTTGAAACCAAGAGCAGGCAACAACAACAACTCATTGGTATTGAGTCATTTCTGACTCATAGTTTCCCTCATTGGGTTTCTGAGACTGCAAATCTTTACAGAAGTAGATTGCCCCATCTTCCTTCCATGGAGCAGCTGGTGGGTTTGAACTGCTGAACGTCCAGCTAGCAGTCAAGTGCCTTATCCACTAAACCACCAGAGCTCAAGACTTCACTGAAAAGGAAAACTATAGATCAATATCCCTTATGAATATAGATGCAAAAGTCTTCAACAAAACCCTAACCAATAGACTCCAACAACATATAAAAGAAATAATAATACATTATGACCAAGTGGAGTTCATAATATTTATGTCAGGAAGGTTCAACATTAGAAAAACAATGAATATCATCCATCACATAAATAAAAACAAAGGAAAAGAACCACATCATCATATCAATTGATGCAGAAAAGGCATTTGATAAAATCCTACAACCATTCCTGATCAAAACTCTGAGAAAAAATAGGAATAGAAGGGAAATTCCTCAACATAATAAAGGGCATATATGCAAAACCAACAAACAATATGATTCTAAATGGAGAGAGACTGAAACCATTCCCCTTGCAAACAGGAACCAGACAAGGATGCCCTTTATCACCACTTCTATTCAATGTTGTATTGGAAGTCCTAGCCAGAGCAATAAGGCAAGAAAGGGATATCAAAGGCATCCAAATTGGTAAGAAAAAAGTCAAACTATCCTATTTCCTGATGATATGATCCCATGCATAGAAAACCCAAGAGACTCAGTAAAAAAAAAAACAAAACAAAAAAAAAACTACTGGAACTAATTGAGAGATTTAGCATAGTGGCAGGATACAAGATCAACATACAAAAATCAGTTAGATTCCTCTCCACCAGCAAAGAGATTACTGAAAAAAGAAATAACACAATCAATACCATTTACAATAGCTACCAAAAACAAAATAATTGGAATAAATCTCACAAGGACACAAAACACCTGTACAAAGAAAGCTACAAAACATGGCTTCAAGAAACCATAAGAGCTCTACATAAATGGAAAAACATACCAT
>NW_006926996.1:0-564 GCF_000298275.1 Orycteropus afer afer | reverse complement strand
TCTGAGGCAGTATCACTACAGAAGTAGATTGCCCAACCTTCCTTCTGAGGAGTGGCTGCTGGGTTTGAACCACCAGCCTTCTGGTTAGCAGTCAAGTGCCTTAGGCACGACACTACCAGAGCTCTCTATTAGGCATTAGAGAAATGCAAATCAAAACAACAATGACATATCATCTGGCCACAGCACTAATAGCAAAGTTTAACAAGACAGAAAGTAACAAATGCTGGAAAGGATGTGGAGAGATTGGGACTCTCATACACTGCTGGTAAAACTGTCAAATGATACAACCACTGTGGAAACCAGTATGGTGATTCCTTAAAAAGCTGGATTTAGAAATACCATCTGACCCAGCCATCCCATTACTAGGTATATATCCCTAAAGGAGTATGAGCTGGGAAAAGAACAGATATATGCACACCCATGTTCATCGCAGCACTACTTACAAGAGCAAAAAGATGGAAGCAACCTACATGCCCATCAAGAAAAGAATGAATAAGCAAACTATGGTACCTACACACAATGGAATACTATGCAACACTAAAGAATAATGTAGAATCTGCAAAA
>NW_006926995.1:3231-7630 GCF_000298275.1 Orycteropus afer afer | reverse complement strand
ATGAGCCCCTCAGGTCAGATGGCACTCAAAACACAACTGGGGAAAACCTGCCTCCTCAAAGTAGGGTCAACCTTAATGATGTGGATAGAATAAAGCTTTTGGGACCTCTATTTGCTGATGGGATGTGTCTCAAAATGGGGAGAAACAGATGCAAACATCCATTAATAATTGGAAAATGGAATGTACAAAGTATGAGTCTAGGAAAATTGGAAGTTGTCAAAAATGAAATAGAATGGATAAAGATCAATAACCTATGCATTAATGAGCTGAAATGGACTGGTGTTGTCCATTTTGAATCAGGCAATCACATGATCTACTATGCCTGGAATGATAAATTGAAGAAGAATGGTATTGCATTCATTGTCAAAAAGAACATCACAGAATCTATCCTGAAGTACAATGCTGTCAGTGACAGAATAATAATCCATACACCCACAAGAAAAAGTTGTTGTTGTTGTTATGTGCCATCAAGTCATCTCTGACTTATAGCAACCCCTCCTTTGGTTTCTGAGTCCGTATCTCTACAAAAGTAGATTGCCCAATTTTCCTTCCAAGGAGTGACTGGTGGGTTTGAACCACCAGGCCTCTGGTTAGCAGTCAAATGCCTTAGACACCATGCTACCAGAGTACTATTATTCAAATTTACATACCAACCACTAAAATCAAAGATGAGGAAATTGAAGATTTTTTACTTCAGTTGTCTGAAATTGATCAAACATGAAATCAAGATGTATTAATAGTTATTGGTGAGTAGAATGTGAAAGTTGGAAACAAAGAAGAATCATCAGTAGTTGGAAAATATGGTCTTGGTGACAGAAATTATGCTGGAGATCACATGACAGAATTTTACAAGACCAACAACTTATTCATTACAAATACTTTGTTTCAATAACATAAGTGGTAGCTACACACATGGACCTCCTCAGATGTAATATATAGGAATCAGATTTACTACACTTGTGGAAAGAGGCGATGGAGAAGATTAATAAAATCAGTCAAGGCCAGGAGCTGTCTGTGGAACAGACCATCAGTTGCTCATATGCAAGTTCAAGTTGAAGCTAAAGAAAAACAAAATAAGTCTACAAGATCCAAAATACAAAAGATATGATGCATGGAACACCAATGACTGAAGACCTGATGTGTTATGGGATGACATTAAGAACATCATACATGAAAAAAGCAAAAGGTCATTAAAAAGAGAGAAAAGGAAAAAAAGACCAAAATGGATGTCATAAGAGACTCTGAAACTTTCTCTGGAACATTTAGAAGATAAAGCAAAGGGAAGAAATGCTGAAAAAAAGAACTAAACAGAAGACTTCAAACAGTAGCTCAATAAAACAAAGTAAAGTATTATAATGAAATGTGCAACAACCTGGAGTTAAAAAACCAAAAGGGAAGAACATTCTTGCCATTTCTTAAGCTGAAAGAACTGAAGGAAAAATTCAAGCCTTGAGTTGCAATATTGAGGATTCTGTGGGGAAAGTATTGAATGATGGAGGAGGCATCAAAAGAAGATGCAAGGAATACAGAGTCACTTTACAGAAAGAATTGGTCAACGTCCAACTATTTCAAGAGGTAGCATAAGCTCAAGAACCAATTGTATTGAAGGAAGAAGTCAAAGTTGCTTTGAAGGAATGGGTGAAAAACAAGACTTCAGGAATTAATGGAGTACCCACTGAGACGTTTTAACAAATGGATGCAGTGCTAGAAGCATTTACTTGTTTATGCCAAGAAATCTGGAAGATAGCTACCTGGCCAACTGACTGAAAGAGATCCATATTTGTGCCATTCCAAAGAAAGATGATCCAACAGAATGTGGAAATTATCGAACAATATCATTAATATCACAGACAAGTAAAATCTTGCTGAAGATAATTCAAAAACAGTTGCAGCAGTATATTGACAGGGAACTTCCAGAAATGCAAGCTGGATTCAGAAGAGAATGTGGAACAAGGGATATCATTGCTGATGTCAGAAGGATCTTAGCTGAAAGTAAAGAACACCAGAAAATGTTTACCTGTTTTTTGTTTTGTTTTGTTTTGTTTGTTACTATGCAAGAGCATTCAACTGTGTGGATCATAACAAATTGTGGGTAACATTGTGAAGAATGCAAATTCCAGAACACTTAATTTTCTCCTGAGGAACCTGTACATACACCAACAGGCTGTCATTCAAACAGAACAAGGGAATACTGCATGGTTTAAAATCAGAAAATGTGTAAATCAAGGTTGCAAAAGGAGCTCTGATAGTGCCTAAGGCATTTGACTGCTAACCAGAAGATTGGTTGTTCAAACCCACCAGCCACTCCACAGGAGGAAAAATGGGCAATATACTTTCATAAAGATTTACTGCCTCAGAACACCAAAGGGGGTGCTATGAGTCAGAATCGACTTGACGGCTGTGAGTTTGGCTTTTTTTTTTTTTTTTTTTGGTATGCTGAGCAAGTAATCTGAGAAGCCAGACTATAGGTTTGGAGGAAGAGCAATTAACAACCTGCGATAGGCAGATGACACAACCTTGCTTGCTGGAGATGACTTGAAGCACTACTGATGAAGATCAAAGACTACAATCTTCAGTATGGGTTATACTTCAACATAAAGAAAACAAAAATCCTTACAACTGAACCAATACACAACATCATGATAAATGATAAAAAGATTGAAGTTGTCAGGGATTTCATTTTACTTGGATCCACAGTCAACACCCATGGAAGCAGCAGTCAGGAAATCAGACATCACATTGCATTGGGCAAATCTCCCTGCAAAAAAAATAAACTCTTTATAGTGTTAAGAAGCAAAGATGTCACTTTAAGACTAAGATGGGCCTGACCCAAGCCATGGTATTTTCAATTATCTCTTATGCATGTGAAAGCTAGACAGTGAATAAGGGAGACGGAAGAGTGGATTCCTTTGAATTGTGGTGTTGGTGAAGAATACTGAAAATACCATGGACTGCCAGAAGAACAAACAAATCTGTCTTGGAATAAGTGTAGTCAGAATGTTCCTTGGAAGCAAAAATGGCCAGATTTCATCTCACTTACTTTGGTCATGCTTTCAGAAGGGACCATTCTCTGGAGAAGTATATCAGGCTTGATAAAATAGAGGGTCAACAAAGAAGGGGAAAACATTCAACAAGTTGGATTGAAACAGTGTCTGTAATCATGGGCTCAAGTATAGCAAGGATTGTGAGGATGAAACAGGACCAGGTAGTGTTTCATTCTGTTGTACATGGGGTCACTGTGAGTCAGAGCTCATTCAACAGCACTTAACAACCACCACAACAACAAACTTCTTCATGGTGTTGGCAAAAGGACCCAATGACAAAATTTAGAAGAAGGTATTTAACACACCTTACCCACTGCCTTAGAGTCAATTACAATTCATGTCAACCCCCTTTGGTTTTCCAAGGCTATAAATCTTTACGGAAAAAGATTGCCAATCTTCTTCAGTAAAGATTTGCAGCCAAAAACACACCTTAAATAAGACTTAATCATTTAATCAAATGTTAGTTGATCTAATTTTATGAATTACACCTTTATCCTTTTTGAAAATTTATAATACTAATTTACCTCCTTCCCTTCAGCTACTCCTCACAAGATTTAATGCTACACAAAGGCATTCCTTTCTCCTAGTTTGATCATCAAACTGGGAAGTGCATCTATCTCCCTGAAAGTACATGAACATTCCAAATGGTGTGTACTTACTGCTGCTAAAGAATCTAATTCCAGGTCCTTTATTTTTATATGTACTATTTCCTAGCATAAGGAGTTCTGGTGGCACAGTGCTTAAGGCATTTGACTGCTAACCAGAAGGTCAGCGATTCAAACCCATGAGCCGCTCCACAGAAGGAAGATGGGGTAATTTACTTCCTTAAAGATTTACTGCCTTGGAAACCCAATGGAGGTCTCTGTGAGTCAGAATTGAATCGATGGCAGTCAGTTTTGTTTTGTTTTGTTTTGTTTTTCCCCTTTGGTTTATTTCCTAGCATTATGTAGGTTCTTTCCTCCCCATTTATCTTTGCATAATAGCCTTTCTCATTTTTTTACAAGAGCATGCCCCTTATCATCAGTTTCTCACCATGCCTCACCCCTTGGAATCTTACCATGATGTACTGCCTCTGAGTATAAAAACCTCCTGGGAATTAACTAAAAGAATATTGTAAGGTATCATTTTCAGGGAAGGTTTCCTTAATACTTAATCAAGGCATTATAGGCTTACAAGATGAGATGACATGTAAATTGTCTACCACTATATTTGGGAGCTCTGGTAGCATAGTGGCTAAGGCACTTGACTGCTCACCAAGAGGCTGGCAGTTCAAACCCATCAGCCACTCCTCGGAAGGAAGGTTGGGCAATCCTACTTCCGTAGTGATAACTGCCTCGGAAACCCAAGGAGGGGTC
>NW_006926995.1:0-2651 GCF_000298275.1 Orycteropus afer afer | reverse complement strand
CCTAGAGCCTGGCACTTTGAACTCAGACTTAAAGCCTCCAAACTGTAAGAGAATAAACTCCTGTTTGTTTAAGCCATCCCATTTGTGGTATATTCCTGTCAGAGTGGCACTAAGTAACCAGAACACCTTTGAAAATATGTACTTTATATATTGCTCATAATAAATGTTACCATTTGTTGAAAACATATTTTGTCTCAGGCTCAGTGATTTATTTACAAATAATACCCAACAGTTCTGTGAGTATGTATTAAAATCTTCTGTGATTTAGAAGATATAAAGTCACATAGCTAGCAAGTAACAAATTCAGATATTCACCCATTCCTTTATGATCAGCCACTTCCTGGAAGGAAGCCTGGGCAATCCACTTCCATAAAGATTTACCTCCTCAGAAACCCAAAGGGGGTCGGTCTCTATGAGTCTGAATTGACTCAATGGCTGTGAGTTGGGTATTGTTTGTTATGTTCCATGGTACCACTTGTTCATTTAAATTAGAATTTATTTCTTTACATTTGGAACTTCTATTAATTTTTAAGGGAGCTCTGGTAGCATAGTGCCTAAGGCACTTGACTGCTAACCAGAAGGCTGGCGGTTCAAACCCACCAGCCACTCCTCGGAAGGAAGGTGGGGCAATCTATTTCCATAGTGAAACCACCTCGGAAACCCAAGGAGGGGTCGCTATGAATCAGGGCCAACTTGATGGCACATAACAACAACACAACAACATTCAATCATATTTAATAATTTTTTTCTAATTACTCAACTACTACATACCCAGTATAGAAAATTTAGAAAATCAAAAAGATAAAGGGAACAGTATCTCTTGTAGTCCAAAAGTAACTGTTGGTTTTGTTAGGTCCCATCAAGTCATTTCCAATGCACAGCCACCTGATGCACAACATAACAAAACACTACCTGGTCCTGCACCATCCTCACAATTGTTGCTGTGCTTGAGCCTATTGTTGCAGCTAGCAATTGAGACTCAATCCATTCCATTGAGGACCTTCCTCTTTCTCACTGATTCTCTACTTTTTCAAGCATGATGTCCTTCTTTAGGGACTGGTCCCCTCTGATAATATGTCCAAAGTACATGAGACAAAGTCTCACCATTCTTTCTTCTAAGGGGCACTCTTGCTACACTTCTTCCAAGACAGAATCTGTTCATTCTTCTGGTAGTCCATGATACATTCAATATACTTTGTCAAAACCATGATTCAAAGACATGGATTTTTCTTCAGTCTTCTTCATTCACTATACAGCTTTCAAATGCATATGAGGCAATTGAAAATACCATGGCTTAGGTCTGGCACACCTTAGTCCTCAAAGTGACATCTTTGCTTTTTAACACTTAAAGAGGTCTTTCCCAGCAGATTTCCAATGCAATATGTGGCTTGATTACTTGACTGCTGCTTCCACAAGTGTTAATTGTGGTTCCAAGTAAAATGAAATCCTTGACGACTTCAATCTTTTCTCCATTTCTCATGATGTTGCTTATTGGTGTAGTTGTGAGGATTTTTGTTTTCTTTATGTTGAGATGTAATTCATACTGATGGCTATAGTCTTTGATCTTTATCAGTAAATGCTTCAAATCTTCACTGTCAGCAAGCAAGATTGTCACCTGCATATGGTAGGTTGTTAATGAGTCTTCCTACTATGCTGATGCCCTGTTCCTCTTCTGAAATTTTAGTATTAATCTTCTGGGTTTCTATTTGTTGTTTTTATGTTGTTTCTAATTTTTCATTTATTTTGTCAGTTTGTTCTTATATTGTTTTCCTATGTTGTACTAGAGTTTTGTCTGTGCTTTCCTTAATTTTGTCAATGTTTTCCTTGGTCTCTCTCTCAATCCATTGAAGGTAACTCAATATAATTCTTTTGAATTTCTTTTTGGAGAGTTCCAATGCTGCGTTTTCCTCGGGGGGATTTTCTGGGTCTATATCCTGGTCCCTTGTTTATACTACTTTATCCTGCTTCTTTGTGTGTACTGTGATGGTCAGTTGTCTCTGAGACATTGTGACATCATTGTATTGATATTTAATTGGTGATTGTATGTTGGTGGGATTCTCCTCAGATTTTTTTCTCTTTGTTTTGTTTTGATATATCTGAGTGAGCAGGGTACGATGCTCCTCTATTCTCTAGTTGCCAGTACTTAAGCATTCACCACCTGTCTCCTGGTGAGTGTGATAGAGAATGAGTGTATGCATAGATCTCTGTTAGCTGTTCATGGAGAGCAGTTAAAGGTGAGTTGGGCTGGTATTGGCTACTGTCCATCATTGATCAGTTGGTGCAGAGAAAGTGGTGGTTCTCACTCAGTGAGTTGGGCTGCAGGAGACTTAGGTCTGGTTGTGTCATATGGGCATTGTTGTTGTCTCCCACTCTGTTAGACAAAATAATAATAATAATAATCAAAAAAAGAAAACACCAAAAAACAAAAGGGGACAAAAAACAAAAACTACACAAACAGAACAATCACACATACACTCAAAAGAAAGGCTATGAATGAGAATAAATTTTTTTTTTATTATTAGGATTTGGGTGAAGATTTACAGAGTAAATTCACTTTTCATACGGCAGTTCACATATACTTTGTCTCATGTCATTGACCAAAATTTACAATGCAGCAGCTCCCCTCCCACTTCCTCCCCATAGTTACCTCC
>NW_006926994.1:0-7666 GCF_000298275.1 Orycteropus afer afer | reverse complement strand
ATAAAAAAAAAAAAAGAAAAAGAAAAGGCAACATGTGCAGAGACTGCTGGGAAGACAGGGATTGTTTGAGAAATGAGGACTTAGAGAAAGAGAGAGAATAACACTTCTTAAAAGTGGAGAGATAAGCAAGAACCCAGTCATGCTGAGTCATGTAGGCCATGGTAAGGCATTTGAACAAGATAGTGTGGCTACTGTGTAAAGAATGGCTTAGAATGAGAGCAAAATTGGACACCATTTAGAGGTTACTTCAGCATTCTAGGCAAGAGATATTATTGGAAGATGACATTAACAATAGTGGACAGATTTAAGATATATTTTGAAAAGGAAATCTATACGATTTGTTAATAAGATTATTTGTTATGAGATGAGGGAGAGGGAAAAGCTAAGAATGATTTAGAGAGTTTAGAGCTAGCCATTCATTGCAAGGGGAAAGACTAAAAAACAGATAAAAAACATATAAATTCTATTACAATAATAGTTTCTTATCATGGAATAACTGAAAACCCTGTGCTTTGCATATGTTTAAATAAGATTCATCTGCATTATGAAAAGAAATTTCTGAACTTCCTGACTAGATGGCACATTGTCATAGGTTTCTGTGTTCTTCCCCAAACTCAAACCTGGAGATGTCTTAGAAACAAGAAAGAGACTGATGAATACCAGAAAGGAAAGTATTGAATCCAGGTGGAGAAGCAGCCTGGAAAGAATGACCAGGTGCCATAGATCAGAAAGAGCTCAGAGGAGTGCTTAAAAGTATATTCTTTTGTCTTCTGACACAGCCCTGGCTGGACCATTTAACCATGCTGTGAAGCTGAATGTAAGCTCTGCTGGCCTAGTGCCAACCTCAGGTGACAAAGAAACACCAGATTCCACCCAGAGTTATTTGGAGCATATAGAAGATACCTGCATGTGCACAAGTGCAAGTGAACAACTCAAACCCTTAGTTTTAGTTCACTCTCTTTTCCTTCCCACAGGATAAGAGATTACAACCCAGAAAAGAGCAATTAACAGCAACACTAAGAGCTGGAAGACAATAAAGGCACAATTTCAACATGTTAAAGGAAAGCTATTTCAAATATAGCATTATATACCCATGAAATCTATTAATCAAATATGAAAAGAAATAAGATACTTTTAGCCAAAAAAAGCCTCACAAATGTTCTTCTATATATTCTTTGTCAAGAGGCCACCAGAAGATGTGCTCCATAAAATCAGGGAGTAAACCAGAAAAAAAAGAAGGACATGGGAAACAAGAAATAGTCACTTTCCCAGAAAGAAGGGTTAAGAAAATGCTAAGGAGGTTGTTTATTAAAAAAAAAAAAAATACCGATGCACCAGGTCTGCAGCATAGTCAATCCCAAATTAAGTAAGAAAACATTAAGAAAGAAAGAGAGAGAGATAAGGAAAAGGAGGTGGTAGAGGAATGTGTATAATATAGCTAAGTCTTCCTTAAAGGGCAGACAATAGATAATGACTAAAATGAAATACACACACACACATAACAAAAACAAATCTCGTTGCCATTGAATGGATTCCACTTCATGACAATCCCATGTGTTTCAGAGTAGAACTGCACTTCATAGGGTTTCCAATGGGTATAATCTTACGGAAGTAGATGACCACATCTATGGCACTCCTGGGTGAATTTGAACTTCCAACCATTTGATTAGTAGTTTGCACAAACCCTTTGCACTACCCAGGGACACACACACACACAAACACACAAAATTAAATTTTAGCAATATGGAAAAAAAAAAAAATAGAAGAGAGCACTCAAAAATGTCCAAATTGTTTGCTATTGGAAAGTTAAAAATGGGGTGATGGGATGTGGGGCTGGGTACCTTTTAATATCTTAAGTCTTATAATATATTCTGCTCTTATGTGTGTAAACTTAGATGACAAATATTGTAGTTGTAGATTATAAGTACTTCTTTCAGAAACTGGCAGATCCACGAGACAAAAGTAAACAAGCTATTAAAAATCTGAATAACACATTTTTTCATGCTAATATTGGAACATTCAAAAAGTTCATAATTTAATAGCCATAACAAAAGCCTCAATACATTGCAAAGAACTACTGGTATACAGATTATGTTTTCTAAGATTACGCTACACAATAAAGTAGAAATCAATTATAGACAGATAGCTAAAATGAAACATAGATCTTAGAGCTACAAAACATACTGACATTTTTTTTTCTTAGAGGAAATAAGTTATCAGTAATATTACAGAAGACTTAAAATTAAATAATAATGAAAAGATTTTTTTGTAAATATCCAGGTCACAGCTAAAGCAATATGTAGAAATTTATAACTTTAAGTACATTTATCAAAAAAAAAAAAAATTGTTTAAGCTTTCAACTGAAGAAGCTAAGAAAAATAGGAAATGGAAACAGTAAAGGCAGAAAGCAATGAATAAGAAAACAAAATAGGGGTAGTCAACCAAATATGGTAGCTTTTCAAAAGACCAAAGAACTGAAATCTGTGTTAAAATCTTTTTTTTCCAAATTTTCACACCCAGAAAGCTTTACAGATGACTTTCATGAAATTTCCAAAGAAAAAACATCCCTCGTTCATGAGTTTTTTAGAGAATTAAAATAAAAAGAGTAAAGTCACACTACTCATTATATTAGGCAATTATAACTAGTATAAACATTTATAGAAATTTCAGGGAAATAAGTATACACCTGTTTCACTTATGATCATGAATATGAAAATTTTAAATAAAAAATTTAACAAACAGCTTTCAACAGTGTGTTGAAAAAACACATGGTGCTTACATTAAATACGCATTATCCCACAAATGAGAAGAAAAATAAACATTAGAAAACAATTTAATGTAATTTACCACATTAATGAAATAATGAGAAAATATCACATTATCACCATAATAAAGGAAGAAAAAGCATTAACTAGTTTAACACCTCTATATGATAAAATTGGGAACTCTGGTAGCATAGTGCCTAAGGCACTTGACTGCTCACCAGAAGGCTGGTGGTTCAAACCCACGAGCCACTCCTCAGAAGGAAGGTTAGACATTCCTACTTCCGTAGTGATACTGCCTCGGAAACCCAAGGAGGGGTCGCTATGAGTTGGGGCCGACTCGACGGCAAACAACAACAAATATGATAAAATCATCACCCTTCTGTCAGTTTGTTGTATTGTGGTGGCTTGCATGTTGCTATGATACTGGAAGCTATGTAACCAGCATTTCAAATACCAGCAGGGTCACCCATGGTAAACAAGTTTCAGCAGAGTTTCCAGACTAAGACTGATTAGGAAGAAAGGCCTGGCAATCTACTTCTGAAAAATAGCCAATGAAAACCCTATAGATCACAACAGAGTATTGTCTGATATAGTGCTGGAAGATGACATAAAAATCTATTCCCTAGGTTGGAAATATACAATGGCCGCAGCACTGGACTTGAGCATACTAACATTCATGAAGATGGTGCAGTACTGGGCAATATTTCAGAACTGACTTGATGACAGCTAACAACATATGATAAAAATCACCTGAAAAATAGAACTATAAGGGCCATTCCTTAATAAAAGTACGTTTTAAATGACAGATTGGGAGATGATACTTGTAACATCTAAAATTGACAAGAGATTATTTTCTGAAATACACAAAGGACTCCTAAAAATTGTTAGTAACAGAAAATAGTGAATAAAGTAGAAAAATAAAGAGTAAAGAATGTTAATAGGGAAAAGTTGAATGGCTAATAAATATATAAAGAAATGTTCAACCTCTCCACATTGGAGAAATGAAAATTTAGAACAACAATAAAATACTTCTTTTCTTCTAACAGATTGGCAGAAGCCAGAAAGTCAGATCATAACATGTGTTGGTGAGGATGACGGGACTAGAAATACTCTAGGTGTCACTGATAGAGTCATGGAGAAAGCAGAATGACAAATTTAAGCAAAAAAAAAAGTGTTCATTCAACAGTGATCTGTAATCTCACTGCTAAGTACATATCCCAGAAAAAATATCCCACAGTCCTTTAGGGGCATTCATGACAGCCCAGTCTACAATAAAGGAGGGATGAAGCAGTAACCATGTAATGGAGAATGAGCATGTGAAACATACAGTATGCATCCTGTGGGATACTACATAATATTCAGGTACAATGTGCAGAGACAAAATGAGCAGACCATAAAAATAAGCTCTGATGTCAAAACTTTAAGAAACAATTATGACCTCTGTGATGGTTAATTTTATCTCAACCTTATTAGGCTATCATACCCAATTGTTTTGTCAAACACTAGCCTATATGTTGCTGTGAAGATATTTTGTTGATGTGATTAACATTGATAATCTGCTGAGTGTAAGTAAAAGAGATTACCCTACATTATGTGGTGGGCCTCATCCAATCAGTTAAAGGCTTTAAGAGCAAAAACTGAGGTTTCCTGAGGGAAAAGAGTTCTGTCTAAAGATTGTAACACTTATACCCTGCTAGCATTTCCAGCCTGTTACCTGCCCTACTGATTTTGGATTTACCAGTCCCTGCAATTGCATGAGCCAATTTCTTAAAATTATATCTATATTTCCTATTCGTTTTGTTTCTTTGCCAAACCCTAATAATAGCTCTATCACTTTTGTGATAACATTTGTGCCAATTATATATACCTAATGATAGATAATATTTATCTTGTGCTTACTAAGCACTTTATATACAATTATTTTAATTCACACAGTCACTCATTAAGATGGTTATTACTTTCCTCATTGAACAGATGAAGATTCTGAAGCACAGATATATTAAATGACAGGCCCAAAGACACATATCTTTATGTAGTACAGCTAGGGTATAATTTCAGGTGGGGGCTCCAGGGTCCACACTCCTAACCACTATCCTAATCATATTGAAAACAATTGCACATATTATTTATTCATGGGTATATGGTTATATAAGGAAGTTTATGAAACAAATGAGATAAGGACATAACATACAAGAAGCTTCCAGTATGGGGGATGATGGGGGGAGGGTAATTGAAGTTGAGATCAGCAATTAAGGAGAAAAATAGTAGGAATAAAATAAAATTAGAGGGCCAATGATGACAATGTGCATGCATTGATTAACCCAGATCTCCTTCCCTATGTTAAAAACAAGCAAGCAAACAAATAAAGCAATGCTTTAAAAAGAACAGATAAAATACAAATCAAGAGCATGGCATATTGGAGATCAACATACAGCCTCCCCATAAACTCAAAACAGGCAGTTTTATTGCTTTTTTCCCAGCATTGGGGAAAATTGCTATTTCTTTACTTGAGCTCCAGAGGAAATAGTTGCCTTTTTTAACACAAGAAAAAAAGACAAATGTGTATTAACTAAATTTCTCCCAGCCCATCAAAAGATGAAACATGTGTACCTGGGAGCCTTTCCTTCTTCTATTAGACATGAAGATTTTAAGGAAATGGACCTTTTGAAGCACACATCATGCTATGTCATTTCCAAAGCGCTCAGCTTAAATTGAATCATTCCAACACAGGTTGGTATTCTGATAAAAGAAAAAGCCACACTTGATCTTATCCTATGTACAACACATTATTCCATGTATTATTTTCTTCTCAGAGTCTCACTACTTTAAATTCCCTTTGCATAGAAACCATGGCTGATGCTATTTTGAATGTTCCATATTCCATCACTTAGGAATAGTTGCAATATGGCTATTATTAAGGACTTGTTAAAGAGAAAAAAATAAATATTTATGTAGAATCTAAAATAAATATTTTAGAACTCTACAAAATTCTAATTAAAAAAAAATATGTAACAGATGATCTATTGGACAGCTAACAAATTAAGATCAGGAACAGAAAACAAAGTTAAGATAAAACTTGGGGTAAGACTATCACAGACTCAATGTAAAAGACAAAGGAGTCAAGGTTATAGGCTCCTAGTCTGGCAAATAAGCGAGAAGACATAAAAAGACATCCTCTAAGCCAGCGGGTGGACATTCCTCACTCCAGAGCATTGAATTCTAGAAAAAAGAGAGAGAGGAGAGAAGAGAGATAGCAAAAACAGACTATTCATATAACATTTATATTCATCTATACATATTCATGTATAGCATATGTGTGTGAACATATGTATTCATATATGTATTCATCTATAACATATGTATATGTATATGTGTATGAATGATATATATGTATATATGTGTACATATGTATATGTGTGTATATGGGAGTAACAGTGGTGCAGTGGTAAAATTCTCACATTCCATGCAAGAGACCAAGGTTCAATTCCTGGCTCCTATGCATCTCATGCATAGATACCACCCATGTGCTAGTGAAGGCTTGCATGTTGCTATACTATGATGCTGAAAAGGTTTCAGCAGAGCTTCTAGACAAGGACAGACTAGGAAGAAAGACCTGAAGATCTACTTCCAAAAATCAGCCAATCAAAATCCTATGAAGTACAATAATCCAATTATTTGTACATGAGGTTCTCATGAGTCAACAGCTGACTTGATAACAACAACACACACATAACATATATTTAGGTATATCTACATATGATATATACATATATACACACATATGGTATGTATACAAGTACATATGCAATATATATATGCATACATGCATATACTATACATATTTTTTTATAGAAATTTTAAAAAAGAATATATATGGTTGTTTTTTCCACATTAAGTCTATCTGTCAAGTGCTAATTAAGTTGTATCTTTTAGGAAGATAGGTTAACTTGAGCAGCAACTTCCATGTTTCTTTTCGATATACAATCCTACTTATCTTTACATTTGATGATAAGGTGTCAAATTTGAGAATCTAAGAGTGGTTCTGAATTTTGACTTCTGAGTCATGGGATTAAAAATAACATTTCCATCCATTGTCTACCATTCTACTACCCAGAATTCCTGGTGTAGTATCTTGAAAGGCCTGAGCTAAAGGATGTCTGGACAGTTGATGACATGTAAGTAAGAGTGAAACACTTGACTTGATTTCACCATTCTCTCACTCACCTTAAAATGGCAACTGCAAAATTCTTATTGAATGGATTGAGTGCTGTCTGGTTGATTGTATCAGTGACTCTGTACCTCTGACCTCTGCTGAATTGCTATTTTATTGCTATTTGCAGCAATGTTCCCAGTAAATCACAACTCCTCTCCCTATGGCAACCACATATACCTGAGACTTTACTGCATCTTTTTCTGCCAGTAGAAAACATAGAAAATAAAATAATAATTTTTTTTGGTGGTCTTTTATACATCATTATGCCTGTATCTTGCTCTAAATTATATATTTTTCATTAGGAATCCCCAAGATAAACTCAGTTGTTACATGCACAAGCATGTCATTTTTTGGCAAATTCAGAAGAAAGACAAATGTGTAAATTGTATGTGTGATTACTCCCTTGTGTATCTGAGCTGAAGAACATGTGTCATGTATGCATGGGATGGATAAACGGCATTTCCAGACAAGTATAATTGCAAGTAATTCTGGGATAAATTTTTTTTTCCCCTTATCATCATCATTTGTTCCGTTTTTTTCAGGTCCCTCTGATTAAATCAGCTCTTCCCAGAGTGTTATTCTTTTTTTTTTTTTTTTTGGATTTGGGTGAAGATTTACAGAGTAAATTCACTTCACTTTTCATACAGCAGTTCACATATACTTTGTCTCATGTCATTGACCAAAATTT
>NW_006926993.1:5758-6288 GCF_000298275.1 Orycteropus afer afer | reverse complement strand
AAGTGCAGCCTGAATGGTCCTTGGAAGTAAGAATGGCCAGATGCTGTCTCACCAACTTTGGTCATGTTGTCAGAAATGACTGCTCCCTGGAGAAGGATATCACATTTGGTAAAATAGAGGGTCAGTGAAGAAAGGGAAGACCCATAACAAGATGGATTGACACAGTTGCTGTAGTGATGGGCTCAAGCACAGCAAGGATTGTGAGAATGGCACAGGACTGGCAAGTGGTTCATTCTGTTGTAAATAGGGTCGTTATGAGTTGGAGCCAACTCAAAGGAACCTAACAAAAACAACAACAACAACATGTTATAGATAAACACAAGATGTTAAGGAGCAATGAGAAGGACATCCATCTATTCTAGCTTTCTACAGAAGGCTTTGCTATTCATAAGGCAAATTTATGCCCCAACCACCAAAGCCACAGATGAGGAAATTGAAGAATTTTATCAGTTTCTGCAGTTTGAAATTGACCAAACATGCAATCAGGATGTGTTAATTATCACTGGTCACTGGAACGCAAAAGTTGGAAA
>NW_006926993.1:3557-4520 GCF_000298275.1 Orycteropus afer afer | reverse complement strand
GATGACACTTAACAACAACAGAAGGCTTTCCAAGAAAGGTGATATTTCAGCTGAGCCCTGAATCATGAGTAACAATTAGCCAAGTGAAGATAGGGGATTTGGCTGGTGGAGATGGAAAGGAACGGTCTTTCAGGCCAAGGGAACAGCATATTCAAGGGCTTGAGTGAGCATGTTGTGTTCTCCGGGTTTCAAGAATTATTGCAATATATAATGCAGGGAAGAGGGAGTGGGGTGATACAGAGGTAAGCAGGTGACACACTGCCCATGGAATAGTGCCCTAGTAAGAAGTCTGTCCCAAGTTAATGAGGAGTCATTGAAGGATTTTATTGACTGTGTTAAAATTGGCTTATTCAAAAGCTCTCTTTGCAATGTGAAAAATGAACTTTAGTTGTGCTTTGGGGTGGAAGTAGGCTTCAGAGAGAGGATAGTGTTTCAATTTTTTTGCCTTCCCCACAGCATCATCTAAGGGAAGACCTACCTAACTGATTTTATGGGCATTAAAAAATATTTTTCAGATCTTACGGAATGCACTCTATTTTGAAAATAAGTTTTCCCTACACTGGGCCTTTTTCTAAAGCCCCTCTTTTGGAGTGCTGATGTATTCTTGGGGAAAAAAGCTTACTTTTAGAGGCGTGGTGGTGGCTGAAAGTTATCCATTCATTCTAAAGAGTTCCATAAATCCAAGAAATTAAACAATATTTGTGTTGAGTTCCTGGGAAGGTGATTGTTGGTTTATGTGTAGAAAACAAAATAAGGACAAATACATGAAGGATAAAGTCTTGTCCTTGAAAGAGTTTATACTTTAGTTAGAGAAACAAAATGCATAATAAGATGATAAGAAAATGAAGTGGCATAGAGCATTGCAATACAGTAAACACTGGCGAAGAATCAAGATAAGTGCTAAGAGTTGCAAAATTATATATAGAGAGCCTGATCTCGGCAGTACAAAAATAAATATGCACA
>NW_006926993.1:0-1922 GCF_000298275.1 Orycteropus afer afer | reverse complement strand
TTTATCGTGTGTTATGCTTGATGGTCTATTTATGCCATATATTAGGGCCCCTAAATTTGCCCCTAGTTATTTCTTGAGGAACTCTATAGTTTTAGGTTTCACAGTTAAGTCTTTGATCCATCTGGAGTTAGTTTTTGTGTATGGTAAGAAGTACAGATCTTGTTTCATTTTTCTGCAAATGGATCTCCAGTTTTGCCATCACCATTTATTCAAGAGACATTCTCTTCACCATTTAATGGATTTCAGCCCTTTGTCAAAGATCAGCTGACCATAGGTCAATTGATCTATTTCTGGGTTCTCAATTCTATTACATTGGTCTATGTGTATGTCATTATACCAATACCAGGCAATTTTGACTACTGTGGCTGTATAGTAGGTTTGGAGATCCAGCAGTGTGAGACCTACTTTATTCTTCTTCTTCAATGGTGCTCTGATTATCCAAGGTCTCTTTCCTTTCCATATAAAGTTAGTGATTGGTTTTTCCATATCCTTAAAAAATGTTGATGGCATCGAGATTGGGATTGCATTGAATGCATAGATTGCTTTGGGTAGAATTGATATTTTCACAATGTTCAATCTTCCTATCCATGAGCATGGTATGTTCTTCCATTTATGTAGATCTCTTATGGTTTCTTGAAATAATTTATTATAGTTTTCTTTGTACAGGTCTTTTGTATCCCTGGTAAGATTTACTTCCAAGTAATTGATTTCTTTGGTAGCTATTGTAAATGGTATTTATTTCCTTATTTCTTTTTCAGCCATCTCTTTGCGGGTGGAAAGGATCCAACTGATTTTGGATGTTGATCTTGTATACTGCCACAATGCTAAATCTCTCATTTAGTTCCAGTAGATTTTTGACTGAGTCTCTTGAGTTTTCTGGGTATAGGACCATATCATCAGCAACTAGGGATAGTTTGATTTCTTCCTTACCAATCTGGATGCTTTTAATTTCCCTTTCTTGCCTTATGGCCCTGGCTAGGATTTCCAGTACAACGTTGAATAGAAGTGGTGAGGGCATCTTTGTCTAGTTCCTGTTTGCAAGAGGAATGATTTCAGTCTCTCTCCATTGAGAATAATATTAGCTGTTGGTTTTGCATAGATACCCTTTATCATGTTGAGGAATAACCCTTCTATTTCTATTTTGCTGAGAGTTTTTTTCAGGAGTGGGTGTTGGATTTTATTAAATGCCTCTTCTGCATCAATTGATATGATTGTGTGATTTTTCTCCTTAGTTTTATTTATGTGGTGGATGATGTTGATTGTTTTTCTAATGTTGAACCATCCTTGCATACCTGATATGAACCCCACTTAGTCATAATGAATGATTTTCTTGATATGTTGTTGGAGTCTATTGGCTAGGAGTTGGTTGAAAACTTTTCCTTGGTCTGTAGTTTTCCTTTAGAGTGATGTCTTTGCTTGGTATCAAGGTTATGCTTGCTTCATAAAACGAGTTAGGGAGGATTCCATCTTTTTCTATGTTTTGGAATAGTTTGAGTAGGAATGGTGTCAGTTCTTCCCTGAATGTTTGGTAGAATTCTCCCGTGAAACCATCTGGGTTTGTTGGTAGTTTTTTGATGACCTGTTCAATTTCTTCTTTTGTTATGGATCTGTTCAACTTTTCTACATCAGTCTGTGTTAGTTTAAGTAAGTGGTGTGTTTCTAGAAATCTGTCCATATCTTCTAGATTTTCAAATATGTTGGAGTAAGTTCTTAATAGTATCTTGATATTACCCTTTTTATTTCAGTTGGTTCTGTTGTGATGTCACCTGTTTCATTTGTTATTCATATTATTTGTATTCTCTCCTTCTTTTCCTTTGTTAAATTTGGCAGTGGTTTGTCAATTTTATTGATCTTTTCAGAAAACCAACTTCTGGTCTTATTGATTTTTTCTATTGCCCTTCTATTTTCTGTTTCATTGATTT
>NW_006926992.1:0-7666 GCF_000298275.1 Orycteropus afer afer | reverse complement strand
TGTGGGATCACCTTTCTTTGGAATGGGTACAAATATGGATCTCTTCCAGTCAGTTGGCCAGGTAGCTGTTTTCCAAATCTCTTGGCACAGCTGAGTGAGTGCCTCCAACGTGGCATCCATTTGTTGAAACATCTCAATCAGGATTCCATCTATTCCTGGAGCCTTGTTTCTTGCCACTTCCTTCAGTGCTGTTTTGATTTCTGCCTTCAGCACCATTGGTTCTTGATCATATGCCACCTCCTGAAATGGAGGAACATCAACCCATTCTTTTTGGTACAGTGACTCTGTGTATTTCTTCCATCTTCTTTTGATGTTTCCTGCATCATTCAATATATTGCCTATAGAATCTTACAATATTGCAATTCAAGGCTTACATGTTTCCTTCAGTTCTTTCAGCTTGAGAAATGCTAAGCGTGTTCTTCCCTTTTGGCTTTCCAACTCCATGTCTTTGAACAATTCATTATAATAACTGACTTTGTCTTCTTGAGTTGCCCTTTGAAATCTTCTGTTCAGCTCTTTTTATCTTGTCATTTATTCCATTTGATTTAGCCACTCTTCATTCAAGGGCAAGTTTCAGAGTCTTTTCTGACATCCATTTTGGTCTTTTCTTCTTTTCCTGTCTTTTTAATGACCTTTTGCTTTCCTCATGGATGATGTTCTTAATGGTATCCCACAATTATTCTGGTTTTCGGCCACTGGTGTGCAATGCATAAAATTTATTCTTTAGGTGGTCTCTAAATTCAGGAGGGATATATTCAAGGTCATATTTTGGCTCTCATGGACTTGCTTTAATTGTCTTCAACTTCAAGTTGAACTTGCATATGAGCAGTTGATGGTCTATTCCACAATTAGCTCCTGGCCTTGTTTTGGGTGAAGATATTGAGCTTTTCCATTGTCTCTTGCCATAGATGTAGACAATCTGATTCCTGTGTACACCATCTAGTGAAGTCCACATGTATAGCCACCATTTGTGTTGTTGAAAAAAGGTATTTGCAATGGGTAAATCATTGGTCTTGCAAAATTCTATCATGTGATCTCCGACATAATTTCTATCACCAAGGCCAAATTTTCCAACTACTGGTGATTCTTCTTTGTTTCCAACTTTTGCATTTCAGTCATCATTGATAATCATCACATCTTGATTGCATGTTCAGTCAGTTTCAGACTACAGAAGTTGGTAAAAATCTTCAATTTCCTCATCTTTGGTTTTGGTGGTTGGTGCATAAATTTGAATAATAGTATTATTAACTGGCCTTCCTTGTAGATGTATGGATATTATCCTATCACTGACAGCATTGCACTTCAGGATAGACTTGAAAGACTCTTTGTGATGATGAATGCTATACCACTCCTCTTCAATTTGTCATTCCCGGCTTAGTAGATCATATGATTGTCTGATTCAACATGGCCAAAACTGGTCTATTTCAAATAGCTCACTAATGCCTAAGATTTCAGTCTTTATGCATTCAATTTCATTTTTGACAACTTCCAATTTTCCTAGATTCATACTTTGTATATTCTATGTTCTGATTAGTAATGGATGTTTGCAGCTGTTTCTTTTCATTTTGAGTTTTGCCACATCAGCAAATAGAGGTACTGAAAGCTCTACTTTATCCATATCATTAAGGTCCACTCTACTCTGATGAGGCAGCTGTTTCCCAGTTGTATCTTGAGTGCCTTCCAACCTGAGGGGCTCATCTTCCAGCACTGTATTGGACAATGTTTCAGGGCTATTCATAAAGTGTCCACTAATATATCATACAGTGTTTCTCTGCTATTCATAAGGTTTTTACTGGCCAATTCTTTGAGAATTGGATGACCTCTTCCTTCTTCCAAGTCTGTCTCAGTCTGGAAGCTCCACTGAAACCTGTCCACCACGGGCAACCCTGCTGGCCTTTGAAACACTGATGGCACAGCCTGCAGCCTCACAGCAACATGCAAGCCACCACCATATGACAAACTCACAGACAAGTTTACCTCCCTTAGCTTCCTGCCTGGAAGCTCTCCCTCTTAACTGTTCTGGTTGTGGGCCCTGGGTTCTGCTTCCTGCCTGGGTGCTCTCCCAATATATGCATATTGGCCATTTGTATATCTTGCTTGGTGAAATGTCTTTTCAATCCATTACCCATTTTCTACTTGGATTGTCTTTTTGTTGTTGAGCTGTAGGAGTTCTTTATACATTGTGCATATAAAACTCTTTCAGATATAGAATTAAAAATATTTTCTCCCATTCTATATGCTGTCTTTTCACTTTCTTGATAAAGAGCTTTGATGCAGAAAATGTTTTTAAATTTTGTTTTGTTTTGTTTTCATTGTTGGAAAAAAAATATGTAACACAAGATCAGCTGATTCAAAATTTTTCAGGAATACATTAACTTACATTAAATTTATTGTGCCATTATATCTGTCATTAGCAACTTTCCCAAACAAAACCTCACTGATCCACAAAAAAAAATGGCTCTTTCTCTGTTTTTTCCACCCTTGATAAGCACTAATATATATTCATTTCTATATATTTGCCTATTCTTGCTATTTCATATAAGTGAGGTCATATAATATCTGTTCTTTTGTGATCAATTTATTTCATTCAGTATAATGTATTCAAGTTTCATCATGTTGTAGCATATATCAGAACTTCATTTTTCTTTGGCTGAGTAGTATGAAATTTTTTTAAGTTTGATGAAGTCCAAGTTATGTATTTTTTCTTTTGTTCCTCACTTCCTCAGCATCTAATTTATTGAAATTGGAACTTCATGAAAGCATATTTGAATAGAGCATTCATTTATTCATTCATTCAGTACCTTTTCTATGTCCAGAGATCAAGAGGGTTTAAGGGATATAGAAAGAAAATAGAAGACGCGCTGCCCTTAAACAACTTGAAGACAGAAAAGCTATATAGCCTAACATATCTGGAGAAAAATTCTATGAAATTGTTAGGAGAAAAGCCTCAGATAAATATGTTGACTATAATTTCCAGGCCAAAATATCATAACACATAATCTGACAAAGGACTTTTTGTTGATGTGTGAATTTATTTATATGAAGATGTACAAAGGTGTACTGGATTTGATATTTCACTGACTACATGACACAATAATATCCAGTTAAAAATTCAGTGTCTTTTGTTTGAAAGCACTCTTGTAAACTTGACTGCTAACCTGAAGGCTGGCGGTTCAAACCCACCAGCCATTCCTCAGAAGGAAGGTTGGGCAATCTACTTCTGGTGATACTGCCTCAGAAACCCAAGGAGGTGTCGCTATGAGTTGAGTGCAACTCGACGACACATAACAACAACAACAACAACAAAGTTGGGGGTCTTCTCCTTCCATTTTTGTTTCCTTGGGAGTAATCTAAAACCTGAAGAGAGATGTATGCAATATCCTGGCATGAGGAGGGGGATTTGCGTGACTTTGTTGGCTTCTCTTGATGCCAACATATGAATAAATTCACACTTCACTTTTGGCCTCAGTGCCTGAAAGTTTCTAATTACCCTTTTGTCTTGAGTTCTGGTTTCAGCCAAGTCATTCCACATCCTCTACTCGATATTGAGATTCTCCAAATCACTGGCTGCTCTCAAGCAAATCTACTTAGATAGATAGTTTGTTGTTTATGTGATACAGGGGGCTTTGCTATGAGATTTGCAAACCTCATATTCTATATCCGAGCAAACCATGTAATAGTTTTTCTTCTCAGTTCAACTCTTACCAATTTATTCAACATCTCTCTCTCCTGTTCAACCACCCCATTCAACAATCCAGTGCTTGGATTGTTGTCCAATGTCCCACCATAGGAGGGTGGGACATTGGACCTTTTCTCAAAAACTATTTGGAACAAAATGTAGTCCTGCACCCTCTGTTTCTTTGCTACCAAGAGAAGGAAGAAATGTACTTTCTGTTCTATTTGTGAAAAGATAGTTTTGACCCTAATGGAGCTTTCCCCCCACACTTGTTTTAAAATATAGACTCCTGAATTCTATCTCTAGAGATTAAATATGTAAAGTCCACTAAAAATTTTTAACAGACACCCAGGTGACCCTGCTTGAGGTGGTTCTCGGACCACACCCTGAGAAACATGATCTCAGCTCAGGGAAGGTAAAAGCCCATTTACTCAACTGCCTTGTTCCATACTCAGTGTTCCTCTAATTCAATATAATCAATCACCACCCACACATGGGTAGCAATAGTTCTATGGCTTGCCAGGGCTCATTTACAGAGCCTACCTGCTGGGGCAGGTGGGTGCCCACCCACAATCTCCCATGCAGAATCAGCATCTCAACACCACCTGTGATTCAAGGATTTGATTGGTATTTTGGCCATCTGAATGCAAACACACACAGCAGGTAGTGATAAGACTGCCAACTAAATTACCAATACAGCAGGGAGCTTTTTCAGCACTTGGCCATGTTTTGTGCCTTGACAATGAGTTAGTTACCATTTTTAGAGATCTGATTCCTGCCACCAACACGCCCCCCCTCCCCCGGAAAATATTGTCCTTTAATTCTCTCTTCAAAAATTAACTATTATATGTGAAATAGTCTCTTTTTTTTTATTTTTATTTTTGCTTCCAAAATATTCTGAAAAATATACACTGGCTTCATCTGAATAGAGGGTATAAAAAGAGGATTATATTTGTTCTCATTAACAAAAGCAGGGCAGTGAGGCCATTGGTTATTATTAAGATTTGTCTTTTTTATTGTTGCTGTATTGCTGGTAGCATTTTTAAAAGGGTCAAAATGCACTAGAAGTATTTCATTTCCTCAAATGTAAGAAAGAAAAAAAGTGAAATATAGATTTTCTTGTTTACAACACTATTAATTCCAAAGATATTCAAGAGGCATTTTATCCTGTTCTAAAGGCATTATACTTGAAAACTTTATGTAGGTGGAGCAGATAGTGAGCACTCAAGAGTTTTGTGCTGACACAAATCAGTCCTAATAATTGGAACCAGCAGAGTGCAGGTAAAACATTGGAGTAGAACACAGTAGAAAATCTTAGAACTTTGTTAAAATACAATAGTGCTTATTTTAAAGGGCCATACTGGGAAAGGAATTATTTACTATCACGAATTGCAAGTAATGAGGTGAAACAAAATGGGAAAACGTAGGGGGCCTATCTGACTTCCTAATAGTGAGATTTATTCATTTGTGAGGTATATTCTGCCAAGAAAATAAATCCATACCAAATGAGGCATTGAAAACCATCTTGAACAATGCACTACAAAATGTTTAGTGAAATCCTTTCCATAGAGAGAGGAAAATGAACTAACAGAACTAAATACACTTTCAGTGCTCCATCACATTTCCCCATTTCAGCATTCTAGGTCCTAATGCTGCTAAAGAAATCATTTCTTCCTATACAGATCTCACCACAGGATATTTGGATATCCAATCCAAAAACCTACACAAATAACTTGTAAAATTGCTACAATAAATAGTGAAGATGGAAATGACAGAAAGCATCTCAGTAATTTATGTTGAATAGGCATCCTGTAATAAGTCACTAGATTTTACCACTGTCATATACCACTTCAAAGGAGCTCTGGTAGTATAATGGTTAATGCATTCTGCTACTAACCCAAAGGCTAACAGTTCAAACCCACCAGTTGCTCTGTAGGCAGTCAGCTTCTGTAAAGATTTACAGCCTTGGAATCCTATAGGGTGCAGATAAACACATAAACAACTGAGAAGATCAGATGGGGGTCAGTAAACAGGATTATACTCTAGACCAAGGATAGATTCAGTGGAGGCTAATCTTGCACAGATACCAGTGATAAAAAACACCAACAATCCTTACAGCTATAGCAAAAGACTGACATAGAGTAATCCCTCACACACAGCCAGACACTGTGGGAGAGAGATTCTACCTAGTCAGGACCGTGGTATAGGGGAAAACAAGACTCAATTGGCACAATAAAATACATAAAAATCTTGTTCCACAACCTACATTGGTGAGTAGAGACTAGGGTCTTAAAAGCTTTCAAGAGGCCATCTAAGATGCACCTAATGGTCTCCTATCATTGAAAGTGAAGAAGAGTGCAAAAAACCAAGGGTATTTGGAGGCAATCAGCCCTAAGACATGATGGACCTCAAGACCAGAAGAACTAGATGGTTCCCGGCTACCAATGCCAACCACTCAGGAAGGGATCAAAACTGGAGATCCTGGATAGAGTGGGAGGAAAATTGTGGTATAAAATCCAAAAACACAATAATGACCAGAATTACTGGTTGGATGGAATCTAGTGGGACCCCCAATATTATGTCCCTGGGATATACTTTGGACCTGGGATAAAACTCACTCCCAAGGGCTGGCTCTCAGCCCAACAATAAATAAGATGTACATGCAGACCACTCAACCCAAGGCAATGCACCCACATACTCTATGGAGTTACATCCCTTGGAGCAATAAGCCACGAGGCACCAGAGGGGCAACATTCACCTGGAGGAAATGCAGGACACACAGGAGTGCCTAACTATGAATGACATGGGGGTGGGTATTGGGAAGAGAGAGGAGGAGAGGGTTAGGGTTGGGGATGGTAATTGGGGAGTGAAACCAAATGTACATGAAATGTTGATTATAAAACAAATTCTGCTTTGTAAATTGATATCTAAAGCACAATAAAAAATAAAATAAAAACATAAAATTACACAGAAAAAAATTATATTAATGTAATATCTGATCATTCTTATGTAAAAAATACTCTTAAGTATTGCTTGACAGCACATAACAACAACAACATTAAGTATTGAGAGAGACAAAACAGATAAAAGTCCAAAACTTTCTCCTTCACACCGTAGTAAAGAGAGCTCATGAGTCAGTGAATATTAATGTCATGAATATAGCTGCTATTATTAAAAGATCAAGTTAAAAAAAAAAAAGATAGGTGGCATAGCACCTAAGGCATTTGACTGCTCACCAGAAGGCTGACAGTTCAAATCCACCAGCCACTCCTCGGAAGGAAGATTAGGCAATCTACTTCCATAGAGATACTGCCTTGGAAACCCAAGGAGGCATTGCTATGACGTGAATCAACTCAACGGCAGTGAGTTTAGTTTAGTACCATAAAGAACTGGTCAATGTTCATCCATTTCAGGAGGTGGCATATGATCAAGAACCAATGCTACTGAAGGAAGAAGTCCAAGTTACAATGAAGGAATTCATGAAAAACAAGGCTCCAAGAATTGACAGAATATCCACTGAGATGTTGCAACAAATGGATGTTGCACTGCAGGCACTTACTCTTCTATGCCAAGAAATTTGGAAGATAGCTACCTGACCAACTGTCTGGAAGAGATTCATATTTGTATCCATTCCAAAGAAAGATGATCCCACAGAATGTGGAAATTATCAAACAATATCATTAATATCACACACAAGTAAAATCTTGCTGAAGATAATTCAAAAACAGTTGCAGTAGTACATTGACAGGGAACTTCCAATAATGCAAGGTGGATTCAGAAGAGGATGTAGAATAAGGGATATCATTGCTGATGTCAGATGGATCTTTGCTGAAAGCAAAGACTACCAGAAAGATGTTTACTTTTGTTTCATTGACTATGCAAAAAGATTTGATTGTGTGTTGTTGTTGTTGTTGTTAAGTGCCGTCGAGTCGTTTCCGACTCATAGCGACCCCATGCACAGCAGAACGAAACACTGCCCGATCCCGCACC
>NW_006926991.1:0-7695 GCF_000298275.1 Orycteropus afer afer | reverse complement strand
CCTTCCGAGGAGTGGCTGGTAGGTTTGAACTGCCAGCCTTCTGGTTAGCAGTCAAGTGCTTTAGCCACTATGCTGACTCTCTACTTTACCAAACATGATATCCTTCTCCAGAGACTGGTTCCTTCTGACAGCATGACCAAAGTACAAGAGACAAAATTTGGTCATTCTTACTTCTAAGGAACATTCTGGTTGTACTTCCTTCAAGAAAGATTGACTTGATGTCCCAGAAGTCCATGGTGCATTCAACATTCCTTGCCAACACCATAATTCAAGGGCGTCAATGTTTCTCTGGTCTTCTGTATTCATTGTCCAGCTTTCACATGTGTATGAGGCTATTGAAAATATCATGGCTTGTGTCAGGCACACTTTAGTCTTCAAAGTGACATCTTTATTTTTAACACTTTAAAGAGGTCTTTTGCAATAGATTTACCCAATGCAAGGCCATTTGGTTGCTTGACTGCTGCTTCTATGGGCATTGATTGTAGGTCCAAGTAAAATGAAATCCTTGACAATTTCAATCTTTTCTCCATTTATCGTGATGTAGTTTACTGATCCCATTGTAGGACTTTTGTTTTCTTTATGTTGAGGTGTAATTCATACTGAAGGCTGTAGTCACTGATCATCATCAGTGAGTACTTCAAGTCTTCTTCACTTTCAGAAAGCAAAGTTGTGTCATCTGCATATCGCAGGTTGCTAATGAGTCTTCCTCCAATCCTGACGTTGTGTTCTTCTTCATGTATTCCGGCTTCTTGAATTATTTGCTCAGCCTACAAACTGAATAAGTATGGTGAAAGATATAACCCTGGTGCACACCTTTCCTGATTCCGTATGCCCTTGTTCTGTTCAAAAACTCTCTTGGTCTGTGCACATGTTCCTCATGAGCACAATTAAGTGTTACGGAATTCCTGTGCTTTATAATGTTACCCGTAATTTGCTATGATCCACACAGTCTAATGCCTTTGTATACCAGAAACCAAAACCAAACCCACTGCTGTCAAGTCGTATCTGATTCATGGCGACCCCTCCTTGGGTTTTTGAGGTGGTATCACTACGGAAGTAGATTGCCCAACTTTCCTTCTGAGGAGTGGCTGGTGGGTTTGAACCACCAACCTTCTGGTTAGCAGTCAAATGCCTTTGTACAGTCAATATAAAACACAAGTACAAGTTTTGGGTATTCCCTGATGCCAGCCGAGGTCATCTGACATCAGCAACAATATTCCTTGTTCCATGTCCTCTTCTGAATCTGCTTTGAATTTCTGACAGTTCCCTGTCAATATAGTGTTGGAACCATTTTTTGAATTATCTTCAGCAAAATTTTACTTGTGTGTAATATTGGTGATATTGTTCAATAATTTCTACATTCCTTTAGATCACCTTTCTTTGGAACAGGCACAAATATGGATGGATCTTGGTTTGGTTACTTTTACTGCTGCTCTGACAGTAATATATACCACAGGTAGAATGGCTTGAACAAACAGGAATTTATTCTCTTACAATTTTGGAGGCTAGAAGTCTGAGTTCAAAGTGCCAGGCTCTGGGGGCTGGATGAAAGCTCCTCAACCTTGGGCTTCAGCTCAAGCCCACTGCTACCAGCCCACTGAAATTGGAGCCTTTTTTTTCTTTTTTTTTAAACTCAGACAACTGCTGGCTGCTGATACTGACAAACCCAAGGTTAACAAATGAAGAGGCACAGTCCCAATGTTACCAAACAACACAGAAGGACACTAATTCAAGTCCAGAAGAAGCCCCAAGATTAGCAGGGCATGGCAGGCTGCTGAAAAATGACTGAACAATGAAATAGTTGAATGTTGACCAATTCTCCTCAGTACAGTTGTGGTTGTTGTTATGTGCCATCGAGTTGGAACCGACTCATAGCGACCCGTCTTTGGTTTACGATGCAGTACCACTACAGAAGTAGATTGCCCCATCTCCTGGAATAAGTGCAGCCTTCTGGTTAGCAGTCAAGTGCCTTAGGCACTACGCCACCAGAGCTCTCTGTGTATCTCTTCTACTTTCTTTTGATGCTTCATGCATCTTTCAGTATTTTTCCATTGTTGTTGTAGTTATATAACCATCAATATTGAAACTTGAGGCTTGAATTTTTTCTTCAGTTCTTGAAGCTTGAGAAACACTGAGCATATTCTTCTGTTTTGATTTTATAACTCCAGGTCTTTGCACATTTCTTTATAATACTTTGTCTTCTCAAGCTGCCCTTCGATATCTTATGTCCAGGTCATTCATTTCATCATTTCTTTAATTCACTTTAGCGAATGTTCATGAGCAAGTTTCAGAGTCTCTTCTGTCAAAAATTCTTTTCCTTTCCTGTCTTTTTAATGACCCTTTGCTTTCCTTATATATGATGTCCTTGATGTCACCCCACCACTCATCTGATCTTTGGTCATTGGTGTTCAACTTTGTCAAGATTGTTTCTAAATCATGTGGGATATTCTCAAGATCATATTTTGAGTCTTAAGCATTTGTTTTAGCTTTCTTCAGCTTCACCTTGAATTTACATATGAGCAATTGATAAACTGCTCCAGTTTGCCACTAGTCTTGTTCTGGTTGATACTGAGATTTTCCATCATCTCTTTCCACAACTGTAGTCAACTTTATTCTTGTACATTCCATCTAGCAAGAACCATATGCATAATCATTGTTTAATAATTATAATTATATGTAAAGTTATAAATATATAATTGTATAAGTTGTATAAATATATATTTTTTAGACTTTTGGAAATAGGTATTTAGACTTTTGGTTAATTCTGTCAAATTACACTTGATATTCTCATGAATAATGTTTGAGAACTCCTGATTCAGATTACCTTAGAAACCACTTGTGTCTGGGTGTTTTAGCCAGTGTAATCATCTGTTTATTCATGTACAAGTTCCACACTATTTTTAAAGTCATAGCTTTAGAATATGCATTTATTTAAAAATATTATTATTTTAAAATTTTTAACAAATGCAACACATATACATGTTGGAAATATCAAACAGTAATTGTGTTATATCCCAATCATAAGAGGTAAGGACTTAGAATGGTTTTCATCACATTCTAATAAACTTTTATGCCTGTATTAGTGTGTAGTAGATACAATATATAATATATATATATTAGTATATATGGAAATACACTAAACTATTATTCCAAACTTTGCTGTCTTTACTTCATAATATACATCAAAAATTGTTCTTTATGAGCACCGACAGTTTCAACCAAACGTCAGATTACCCAATAAACAAGGTAAGCATGGATTTACTTGTGCTTACATACTAATCTGTACTGAACAATTTCACATTTTTTTCATCGTATCAAATATTTTGCTTTTGATATGGCTGGTATCTGTCTCTCTGCCAAGACACAGCACACACCTACAGAATTGACACCTCTTTTCAAATCTGCGATCCCTGACCAGGATGGAATGCCTATTAAGGAAAGTGAGCATAGCCTTACTAGTGCTTATTTACTAATCTGTAGTGAACGATTTCACATGTTTTTAAGCCTATGTAAAATGGTTGACTATAGATAAGTAAGTAAGCACCAGTAAGCCTGTGCTTATCTTGCTTATTGGGTAATCCATCCTTGATTTAATTTTATTGGGATTCCTTTGTATGAAGAGATGAAAATTTATTTCAACTTTTGCTAACTAACACATTTTTATATTATTTAATTCTTCTTTTTCTGATATTTCAAATGATGATTAATGTAATGATTAACTTTGTATACACATTTATGACATAATTATACAAGTATATCCATAGAGCAAATTTGTACATGTGAAATTTTAGGTTAATAAAATGTGCATTTTTTTCAAAAATATTTTTAGCAGATAGTGTTCAAAGAGCTTGTATCAATTCGTAATCCCACCATGCTTATGTACTAGTGTGTATTTCCCTACCCACTTAACATTTGGTTTTATCAAATGCTTATATCAAATTATATCAAATGCTTATACTAAATTATATCAAATTATATCAAATGCTTATATCAAATTATATCAAATGCTTATATTAAATTATCAAATGCTTATATTAAATTAAATTAAATATTAAACATTTTGAAATGCTTTTTCTCTCTCTACATAGGTATATATATAGAGAGAGGGTCTACAACACATTTTATACCTTTTATTTGTTGTAAGGTGCCATTGAGTTGGCTCCCACTCATAGCAAGCCAATGTACTACAGAATGAAACATCACCAGGTCCTGCGCAGCCTCACAACTCTTGCTACATCTGAGCCCATCATTGTAGCCACCCTCATTGAGGGTCTCCCCCTTTTCTGCTGACCATCCACTTTATCAAGCATGATATCCTCCTCCAGGAAGTGGTCCCTTCTGGCAACATGACCAAAGTAGGTGAGATGAAGTCTGGCTATTCTTACTTCCAAGGAGCATTCTGGCTGCACTTATTCCAGGACAGATCTGTTAGTTCTTCTGGAAGTCCATGGTACTTTCAGTATTCTTCACCAACACCACTGCTCAAAAGCATCAACTCTTCTTCAGTCTTCCTTATTCATTGTCTAGCTCTCACCTACATATGAGGCGATTGAAAATACCATGGCGTGGGTTGGGTACACTTTAGTCTTCAAAGAGACATCTTTGCTCTTCAGCACTTCAAAGAGGTCTTTTGTACCAGATTTGCTCAATGCAATATGACATCTGATTTTTTGACTGCTGCTTCCATTGGTGTTGATTATGGAAACAAATAATATGAAATCTTTGACAGCTACAATTTTTTCTTCATTTATCATGATGCTGCTTACTGGTCTATGTGTGACGATTTTCATTTTCTTTATGTTGAAGGGTAATTGATACTTGTGCACAGTAGTCTTTAATCTTCATCAGTAAGTGTTTCAAGTCATCTTCACTTTCAGCAAGCAAGGTTGTGTCTTCTGCATATCACAGGTTGTTAATGATTCTTCCTCCAATCCTGATGCCACATTCTTCTTCACATAATCCAGCTTCTAGGATTATTTGCTCACCATACAGACTGAACAAGTATGGTGAAAGGGTCCAACTCTGACATACTCTCTTCTTGATTTTAAACAATACAGTATCCCCTTGTTCTGTCTGAACAACAGCCTCCTGGTCTATGTACAAGTTCCCTATGAGCATAATTAAGTGTTCTGGAATTCCCATTCTTCTTAATGTTATCCATAATTTGTATGATCCACACAGTCAAATACTTTTGTATAGTCAATAAAACACAAGTAAACATCTTTCTGGTATTCTTTGCTTTCAGCCAATATCCATCTGACCACAACAATGGATCCAGCTTGCATTTCTGGAAGTTCCCTGTCAATATATTGCTGCAACCATTTTTGAATTATCTTCAGCAAGATTTTCCTTGCATGTGACATTAATGATATTGTTCAGTAATTTCTACCTTGTCTTGGATCACCTTTCTATGGAAGGGGTACAAATATGGCTCTCTTCCAGTCAGTCGCCCAGGTAGCTGTTTTCCAGATATCTTGGATTCAAGGAGTGCTTCCAGTGGAGCATGCATTTGTTGAAATATTTCAATGAGTATTCCATCAATTCCTGGAGCCTTATTTTTCGCCATTTCCTTCAGTGCAGCTTCAACTTCTTCTTTCATTACCATTGGTTCTTGATCACAGGCCACCTCCTGAAATGGATGAGCATCGACCAATTCTTTTTGATATGGTGTCTCTGTGTATTCCTTCCACCTTCTTTTTTCAAAATTTTTTTTATTGTGATTTGAGTGAAATTTTACAGAGCAAATTCGCTTTTCATTCAGCAGTTCACATACACTTTGTCTCATGACATTGACTACAATTTACCACAATGCAACAGCTCCTCTCCCACTTCTTCCCCATAGCTACCTCTTCCCTGTGTCCATCCCTTCATGCATTCCAGCCCCCTGAGCTGTCTCCCTGTGCATAAGCAGCCCTTCCTTCTCCCATGATTGTTCTTTCCAAGAAGTGTATCTACCTCAGGTAAATGTTCAACTCAAATGCCTGTCTACTGTTTAGCTGGAAGCCACAGGTATGGGTTTAATTCCAGACCTGAAGGGCAGCTAGGGGCCATAGTCTCAGTGGTTCCACCGGCTCTATCAGACCAGCAAACCTGTCCCCCCCTTTTTTTCCCAAATGATTTTGAGTTTTGTTCCACATTGTTCTCCCTCACTATCCAGAATTTCCTACATAGATCCCCATCTGAGTGGTTGACAGTGGTAGCTGGGCACCATTTAGTTCTTCTGGTCTCATAGTCGTATAGGCTGTGTATCATATGGTGTATCAGTTGCTAGGAATAATTGTTTCCAAGAATCTTTGGTTTTCTTCATTCTTCTTTGCTCTGGACGAGGAGAGACCCACCATTGCATCTAGATGGCTGCTTGCAAGCTTTTAAGATCCCAGTTGCTACTTGCCAAAGTAGGAGGTGGACCAATGTTTTGTGTAGTATGTTATGCCAATTGAGCTTGATGTCCCCTGTGACTATGGTCCCAAGCCCACAGGTTCAACTACTCAGTCTCTCTGGGTAGCTGGCCGTGACCAAGAAGTGACTACAACTGTGTTCCTTGTCAGCTTTACTATACACCTGGAAATTCAGATCATACAATTACACTTATAGGACCATTGTCTGCCAACCCTGTACATGATCTTGTGTACACTCCCCGCTTCATAGACATACCAGTAGTTCAGCCTGTCCACTTATCTATCCATCCATATACCCATATTTGCCTTCACTGACAATGCAGTACTGTATGTGCAAAAGTGTTCATCTTTGTTGTCTGTACCTCACATGTACCTCTCTATGTCTTCCTCTTCCTCAATGCCACCATGTTGATCACTCACATTTGGTACACTGTCCTTCTCTTCATCCAAATCAATACTAATCTCTACCTGTCTAACTGTTCCATGCCCTCCCCTCCCACCCCTGGTAACCAACAAAGAAAAATTCCTTCTATATCTAAACCTTCCAATTTCTAATACAATTATTGTCCTTCTGTGATTGACTTATTTCACTCAGCACAATGTCCTCCAGGTTCATCCATGTTATGTGGTGTTTTGCATATTCTACATTTTTTTTTTTTTCATCCATGTTATGCTGTGTTTCACAGTTTATATATTCTTAAGTGTTGCATAGTATTCCATTTTGTGTATGTACTATAGTTTGGTTATCCATTCTTCTGTTGATGGGCACTTAAGTTGTTGACATCTCTTTGCTATTATGAATAGTGCTGCAATGAACAAGGATGTGCATGTATCTGTTTGTGTCCTGGCTGTCATCTCTTTAGGCTATATACCTTGTAAATGGGATTGCTGGATCAAATGGTATTTCTTTCTTTCTTTCTTTTTTTTTTTAATTTTAAGAGCTTGTTTTACATTCAACACTATGCATACATTTAGTTTCATTCCCCATTCCCCACGTCCAGCCCTAACCCAGTCTCCTCCCCTCCCTACCCAGTAACCCTCCCTCTGTGCCCCTCATATTTATGCACTCCTGTTTGTCCTGCATTTCCTCAGTTTGAATGTTGGTACTCTGGTGTCCCATGGTCTACTGCTCTAAGGGATGTATTACCATAGAGTATATGGGTACATCATCCTGGGTTGAGTGCTATGCATATACATCTTGTTAACTATTGGCCTGAGAGCCTGCCCCTGGGGGTGAGTTTTATTCCAGGTGCAGAATGTATTCCAGGGCTATAGTATGGGAGTCTCACTAGATTTC
>NW_006926990.1:6639-7542 GCF_000298275.1 Orycteropus afer afer | reverse complement strand
TTTTAGGTTAATTCTTAAGTCCTACCACCACTCGGGAATCTCCAAGCTGTCTGTACCATCAGGATTGCTCAGGATCGCTGCCAGACCACAACTCCATATGTCTCCTTTTTTGGTATTTTCACGCAAATTCTTCTGCTAGTTGGGGTTTAGTCCACTTGTATATCCTTCCCTTCAAGGCTCAGGGCTCCAGGATTATCTTCTGTGTCTCTGTTAATTGGTTTCCCTTTTCTTTGTTGGAGAGGGTCTGTGCAGTCTTTCTGCCTAGTCTGCCATCTTCCCAATTCATCTTTTTAAAGGTGTACAAGTTATTGAAAGGAATTATATTGGTTGGTTGTGCATCCTTACATTTAATCTATATGATTTTTCTATTACCATAAACCAATACTCAGAACCTGGTATGGTCTGAATTCATATAACCAGCCAGGAAAGATCTGAGGTCTTTCAAAAAAGGAAAAAGACCCTGAGAAGAAATGTGACTTGCCCACCTTGAAAGGAATGATTTCTGAGCTGGTACAAAAATCTAGTTTCCCAGTTCCTCATCCTGCAGACTTTCCACCCACAAGGTGTGCCTGTCAGCTTGGTCTTGTGTGCCTGAAATGAAAGTACCCTCTGAGTCTCAAAATATGAGGCCCTATTCTTAACACATGGATGTGACCACTTAGCAGAGGACCAAAAATATACCAGTATGTAGTTGTCATTGAGTTGACTCATGGTGACCCTATGTGTGTCAGAGTAGAACTGCTCCATGAGATTTTCAGAAGTAGGTTGCCAGGATGGAGCTCTGGTGGCATAGTAGTTAAAGCTTTCAGCTGATAATCAAAAGGTCAGAAATTTGGATCCACTATCCACTCCATTGGAGAAAAATGGGGCAGTCTTCTTTTGTAAAGATTTAGAAACCCTTTG
>NW_006926990.1:4383-5404 GCF_000298275.1 Orycteropus afer afer | reverse complement strand
AAAAAAAAAAAAAAAACCTCAACCCTCGAATTGCAATATTGAGGGATTCTACCAGCAAAATATTGAATGATGCAGGAAGCATTGAAAAAAAGATGGAAGGAATACACAGAGTCACTATACCAAAAAGAATTGGTTAATGTTCAACTATTTCAGGAGGTAACATATGATTTTTGCATATGGTTTTGCAGATTCTATGTTATTGTTTAGAGTTGCATAGTATTCCATTCTGTGTATGAACCATAGTTTGGTTATCTGTTCCTCAGTTGATGGACTCCTAGGTTGTTTCCATCTTTTGGCTATTGTAAATTGTGCTGTGATGAATATGGGTGTGCATATGTCTGTTCTTGTCATGGATCTCACTTCTTTAAGATATATACCTAGTAATGGAATGCCTGGGTAAAATGGTATTTTTATTCCAACTTTTTAAGGAAGAGGCATACTGCTTTCCACAGTGGTTGCACCATTTCACAGTCCCACCAGTAATGTGTGAGAGTCTCAATCTCTCCGCATTTGTTATTTTCTGTCTTGTTTAACTTTGCTACTAATGCTGAGGCCAGATGGTATCTCATTTTTGTTTTGATTTGCATCTCTCTAATAACTAATGGGGGAGCTCTGGTAGCATAGTGCTTAAGGCACTTGACTGCTGACCCAAAGGCTGGTGGTTCTAACCCACCAGCCACTCCTCAGAAGGAAGATGAGGCAATCTACTTATGTAGTGATACTGCCTCAGAAACCCAAGGAGGGGTCGCTATGAGTCAGGTCCAACTAGATGGCAAATAACAACAATAATAGTGACTAATAATCATGAGCATTTCCTCATATGTTTGTTGGCCGCCTGAATATCCTACTCAGTGAAGTGTCTATTCATGTCTTCTGCCCATTTTTTAATTGGATTATTTGTCTTTTTTTTATTGAGGTGCTGGAGTTTTCTGTAAATTCTAGAGATAAGTCCCATGTCAGGTATGTCATTGCCAAATATTTTTTCCCAATCTGTAGGTTCTCTTTTGACTCTTTTGGAGAA
>NW_006926990.1:2421-3026 GCF_000298275.1 Orycteropus afer afer | reverse complement strand
ATTTTGTTGAAGATTTTTGCATCTATATTCATGAGGGATACTGGTCTGTAGTTTTCCTTTTGAGTGATGTCTTTGCCTGGTTTTGGTATCAAGGTGCTTGCTTCATAAAATGAGTTATGGAGGATTCCATCCTTTTGTATCTTTTGGAATAGTTTGAGTAGGATTGGTGTCAGTTCTTCTCTGGATGTTTGGTACAATTCTCCGGTGAAGCCATCTAGGCCAGGACTTTTTTTTTGTTAGTAATTTTTTAATGACCTGTTCAATTTCTTCTTTTGGTATGAATCTGTTCAACTTTTCCACATCAGTCTGTGTTAGTTTAGGTAAGTGGTGTGTTTCTAGAAATATTTTTATATCCTCCAGATTTTCAAATTTGTTGAAGTACAGTTCTTTATAGTACCTTATATTATTAACCTTTTTATTTCAGTTGGTTCTGTTGTGATGTTACCCATTTAATTTCTTATTTGTGTTATTTTTATTCTCTCCCTCTTTTCCTTTTTTAAATTTGCCAGTGGTTTGTCAGTTTTATTAATCTTTTCAATAAAACAATTCTGGCCTTGTTGATTTTTTGTATCGCCCTTCTATTTTCTGTTTCATTGATTTCTGCT
>NW_006926990.1:0-684 GCF_000298275.1 Orycteropus afer afer | reverse complement strand
TTTTTCTTTGAGGTTACCCTGTGATTTATAATTTTCTCTTTGAGTTTAGAACAGTCCATTCTATCTTGCAGCTCTCTTGACTTGCTCATCATTTAGAAGTTCTGTAACTACACAGTATTTTCCCTCTTTTTGGTTTGTAGTTGTCCTCACTTGCCAATTGATGTCTCTGGTTCACTGTTTACAGTCTTCTCAGACTGCTAACCAGAAAGCTGTCAATTCAAACCCACCAGCCACTCCTCGGAAGGAAGGTGGGGCAATCTATTTCTGTAGTGATACTGCCTCGTAAACCCAAGGAGGGGTCACTATGAGTCAGGTCTGACTCAATGACACATAACAACAACAACAACAACAACAAGCTTATTTTACTTTGGATATGTCCATAACTGTGGGTTCTGGGTTATGTCATCTTGTGTATTAATGGTCAGTTGTTGTTTGCTATTTTTTGGTTCTCTGTTCAAAGGACTCCCTTTAGTATCTCTTTAAGGTTGATCTAATTTTAATAAATTCCCTTAATTTCTGCTTCTCTGGAAATCTCCTAATTTCACCATCATATTTGAGGGACTGTTTTGCCAGGTATATAATTCTTGGTTGGAAATTTTTCTATTTCAGGGTTTTATGTAAACCATCCCATTGCCTTATCACTTGCCTGGTTTCTGCTGAGAAATCAGAGCTTATTCTTACTGG
>NW_006926989.1:6873-7452 GCF_000298275.1 Orycteropus afer afer | reverse complement strand
CGTGGACTGCCAAAAGAACTAATAGATCTGTCCTGGAGGAAGTGCAGCTGAGATGCTCCTTGGAAACAAGGATGGCCAGACTTCATCTCACCTACTTTGGTCATGTTGTCAGAGGGGACCATTCCCTGGAGAAGGATGTCATGTTTGGTAAGGTGGAAGGTCAACAAAAAGGGGGAAGGCCTTCAATGAGATTGATTGACATGGTGGATGGGACAATGGGCTCAAGTATAGCAAGGATCATGGAGCTGGCGAGGGATCGAGCAGTGTTTTGTTCTGCTGTGCATGGGGTCATTATGAGTTGGAAGCAACTCGATGGCACCTAACAACAATGACAACATGAAGTATGCAAAAATTCTTGAGACATATCTCTACTTTTTCAGTAAATTCTTCATTAGTAATTTTAAAGAAACTCATAAAATTGAAATATAGAAGAACACATTAGAAATAATATAACATATTTTTCTTCATCGATATGAATATTTATTTTGCAAAACTTAGACTTGAAATATTCCTGACCCTTCTTTTTTCCTCACTAACTTAAATTGCTGAAAGTACCGTGGACTGCTAAAAGAACTAACA
>NW_006926989.1:4230-4749 GCF_000298275.1 Orycteropus afer afer | reverse complement strand
AAGCTTGCATTTCTGGCAGTTTCCTGTTGTGTAGTGAATTACATGCTATGGCTTTTCTAGCCATAGTCTTGGTAACTCCCACTTTGTCATGAGCAACTAAATAGCTGCTTTTTGAAGTCATCCACCTGAGGCAGCACAAAGTAATCTGTGAAGTTCACCTCTGTCAAGTGTGTAGAACTCTGATGTTGGGATTGGTTGGTTTTCCCACTCTGCCCAGCTCAAAATGAGCCTTTCTAGAGGCAGAAAAATTCTCTGACTGCCGTCTGAGAGAGATCCCACAATGAGAGACCTTGCTGCTGGGAGAGACAGATGTCCAGCTGAGAGACAGCAGCAGTGGAACCAAGAGGCATGAGACAGAGTGGTAGGCCTACTGGCCCACAGTCAGAGGCTTGAGAAGCAAGTCTAAGGGCATAGCAGAGGGAAGACTGTCCTGATCAAAGAACTGTATCCCGAGTGTGTTCGTGAGCTTGAATTGTAGCCTGTAGCTTCCCTAATAAACCCCATAATCTGGGAATTATG
>NW_006926989.1:1708-2727 GCF_000298275.1 Orycteropus afer afer | reverse complement strand
CTGACCAGAACTGACCAAATGAAGAGGAATATGTTTGACACTGCGCTGGTGTTAAGTTGCTGTAATTTAATGGGTTGTGCAGGGCAAGGCATTGCTTATTTATGGATGCAGATGGCCAAAGTTCCAATCAAAACAAAAGATACTTCAGAGAAAGGAATATGCTTATCTCCTCAGAGTACTGTTTTGATAGGGATGGGCAAATTATAAATAGGCTATCTAAAATGGGGGGTGGGGGGATAAAGGCATAAAGTGGCTGGCTTACACGCTTTCATGGGTGTGGTTATTCTTAAACTGATAGTAAAAAGGATGTTAATTTTTGAAGCATAAAAGGGATAATGACTAGAAAAGCCAGGAAGTGGCCTGTGGTATAGTGAATTGTGAATTACATGGTATGGCTTTTCTAGCCATAGTCTTTGTAACTCCCACTTTGTCTTGAGCAACTGAGTAGCTGCTTGTTAAAGTCATCAATCTGGGGCAACACAAAGTAATCTTCCGGGAAGTTCACTCTCTCTTAAGTGTGTAGAACACTGATGTTGGGATTGGTTGGTTTAGCCACTCTACCAGACTCAAAATGACCCCTTGTAGAGGCAGAAAAAATCTCTGACTGTTGATTGAGAGGGACATGCTGATGAGAGAGACACACAGCTGAGAGAGGCAGATGTGCTGCTGAAAGAGACAGATGCACAGCTGGGAGAGACATTCAGCTGAGAGATGGCAGCAGTGGAACCAAGAGGCACGAGAAAGAGCAGCAGGCTTGACATGTCCCTCAGAGACAGAGGCCAGAGAGGCATGTCTAAAGACATAGCAGAGAAGAGACTGTCCCAATCGAAGAACTGTATCCTGAGTACATTCCTGAACTTGAATTGTAGTCTGTTGCTTCCCTGATACACCCCATAATCTGTGAGTTCTGTGTGGCCACTGCAGTGAATTATCCAACTCAGCCAAGAGGTGGTGGGTGCCACAGGAGAGACAGTTTGTATCAAGGCTGGTAAGAGGGCTGGAGGGTGGTGGCATGTCTG
>NW_006926989.1:0-645 GCF_000298275.1 Orycteropus afer afer | reverse complement strand
CATTAGTGCTCAATGCATCTAATATATCCTTTCGATAGTCTCTAAATTCAGGTGGAATATAATCAAGGTTGTACTTTGTCTCTCATGGACTTATTCTAATTTTCTTCAGCTTCAAATAGAACTGGCATATGAGCAATTGAAAGTCTGTTCCAGTCGGCTCCTGGACTTGCTTTGGCTAAGAATGTTGAGTTTCTCCGTTGTCTCTTTCAACAGATGTAGCCAATCTAACTCATGTGTATTCTATTTGGCAATATTCACATGTATAGCTCCTGTTTATGTTGTTGAAAAGTGTACTTGCAATGAAAAAGTCATTGATCTTGCAAAATTCTATCATGTGATCCGCAGGAATATTTCTATTGCCAAAGCCATATTTACCAACTATCATTGCATACTGTGTATTTTCCAAATTTTTGGCTACTGTTGATATTTAATTTAATTTCAACATGGTCAAAGGATATACCAAACCAAACAAACCAAACTCACTATAATCAAGTTGATTCCGACTCAAAGCAAATCCTTTTAAGTTTCTGAGGTGGTGAATTTTATGGAAGTAGATTGTCCAGTCTTCCTTCATGGAGTAGCTGTTGGGTTTCAACTGCCAACCTTGAGTTTATCAGTCAAATGCTAGGCACTATCCCTCTAGAA
>NW_006926988.1:11271-15207 GCF_000298275.1 Orycteropus afer afer | reverse complement strand
TCGGTAGGGTAACAAGGGAACGTGTAGTGATACAGCCTCGGAAACCCAAGAAGGGGTTGTTATGAGTCAGATCCGACTCAACGGTAGTGAGTTTGGTTTTTGTTCGGCTTGCTCAATAGTATTAAGGAGCTCTGGTGTCATAGTAGATAAGGCATTGGCTGGTAACAGAAGGTCAGCAATTCAAACCCACCAGCTACTGTGCCAAAGGAAGATGGGGCCATTTACTCTCATAGAGATTTACAGCATCAGAAACCCAATAGGGGTTGCTACTGGTGGGAACTAACTTGATAGTAGTGAGTTTTGTTTGTTTTTTGCTTGACAGTATTACTGAGGATAGTCCTGGCTCCTGCATGCATGGACTTCTTTTCTGTGCAGCACTAATGATAGAAGCCAGTGGGTCACATTCTGAGCATTGTGAAAGCTACCCATGAGGACTAGAGGAATTTGGCCTTAGGTACACTTGGTTAAGGAAGGGTCATGCTTCCTGGTTCTCAGTATTCCTCTCCAATACCCCTCAGAACTCTAAACTCCTTTGGATTTCCACACAGGAGCTACTTTCTGGAGGATCTGTATAGTGTTTCTACTTCTCAGCTTTGCATGACTAGGAGCGTGCTGGGGCAAGGTTGGAAAGAAGGCAAACAACCCTCTTCTTGCATAAGCATATGCTGGGAACCCTCCCTGGCCTCTAGACAAGGGAGAGAGCCAGGCTAAATGTATGATGCTAAAAGACTTGAGTTAAAAAGAAAGAAAATAGATGGTATGTTTTATAAAACTGAAACTCGTAGGATGTCTAGGAATTCAAAACACTTTGATTGCCTTAAAAAAGTTAACATGGCACTGGTTCTATGTATGTCTATTTTTCCGGTAACATAAATGGGAATAAAGAGCACTTCTTGTCTTTCAATGCTGTTCATCCCACTTGTGATTAGTAACACAGACTTACATTGTAGCCCACATTGGACCTAATCACAGTGAGCCTTTATAAGCAACTAAGCCGGGTAGTTGGTGTCAGTTCACATTTCCAGTTCGTGGATCATACTGGGGGGTGGGGTAGAGATGGGGAAGCTGTACATCTAAAATAAAACAGGGAGGAGGAATTGAAAAGGAAATGGCAGAGAAAAGACTATGTCTCTGCATTCTGTTGTCTTTTCTTGGACTCAAAGTGATAGAAGGGAAGGCAGGGTTAGCGGATGTTATTGCTATCAATAGTACAAATATTCTCTGACAATTATTGTAGAAGGCTTAGGCAGAGAGGGGCAAAAACAACAGTAGTCTTTTGCTTCTTCAAATGTCAAAGGTTACTAAAATAAGAATAAGAGGAAAGGAAATAGGTACTTTTGGAAGTGATGTATCATTCTATCTGGATCTCATTTAGGGATATCCAGTAGCCTTTGTTCCTGGGTGATCATGATTTCTAATTTCTCTACTTTCACCCCTCATTAAAATAAAAGTAAACCAATCAAATTTAAATAGGCAATGAAAATAGAGAAGGAAAGGTTTAAAGAAAAATATCTGGATGGTTTTGCGTTTCTTGAGAAGTTTATATTGAAACACATTTTAATTAACGACATACTATTATACCAAACAAAAATAATTCAAAAAGTATAAGAAGATTAGGAAGTAGGCCTGGTGATCTATTTCTGGAAATTGTTGTTGGTATTAGGTGCCATCAGGTCGGTACCTGGTTCTCAGTGCGTCTTATGTGTAACGGAATGACCTTATGTATAACAAAATGTTGCTCTGATCCTGCGTATCCTCAAAATCCTTGCTGTATATGAGCCCCACATTGTTGCAGCCTTTCTGCCAATTCATCTCGTTGGGGGTCTTCCTGTTTTTGCTGACCTTCTACTTTACTAAACATGATGTCCTTCTCCAGGGACGGATCCTTCCTGATGACATGTCCAAACTATGTGAGACAAAGTCTCACCATCCTTCCTTCTCAGGAGCATTCTGCCTGTACTTCCAAGACAGATTTGTTCATTCTTCTGGCAGTCCATGGTGTATTCAATATTCTTCAGCAAGAACACATTCAAATACATCTTCTGTGGTCTTCTTTATTTGTTACCCAGCTTTCGCATGCATGTGACGTGGTTGAAAACACATGGCACACTTTAATCCTCAACGTGACATCTTTGCTTTTCAACAGCTCAAAGAGGTCTTTTGCAGTAGATTTGCCCAATGTAGTACATTGTTGGATTTCTTAACTGCTGCTTCCCTGGGTGTTGATTGTGGATCCAAGTAAAATAAAATCCTTGACAACGTCAGTATATTTTCCATTTATAATAATGTTGCTTATCGGTCCAATTGTGAGAAAACAAAAATACTAAAAATTAGCCAGGGAAAAGCCAATGGATCATAAAAGAAGACTGTCCAATATAGTGCTGGAAGGTGAGCTCCTAGGTTGGAAGTCACTAAAATATATATATAGGGATCACAACAATGAACTTAAGCACACCAACTATAGTGAAGATGGCCCAGGACCAGATAATGGTTTGTTCTGTTATACATGGAGTTGCCATGAGTCAGAGTCTGTTCAATGGCAACTCATGACAATAAACTCACTTGAAATTCCATTTTTAGGGATAGCCATTGTGGTAGTTAAAGTTATATGTCAACTTGGTTGACCCTCATTTTGAGTTGCTGGGCAGCTGGATGTAGTTATTCCCCATGGTGAGACTGGTAATCAACTCCATGGTGTAATCTACTGGAGCAGTTGAATAGCTGACTTAGGAATGTGGTCTGCTTCCAGTGTATAAGGAGAAGCATCGAGAAAGGTCTGCAACTTTTTGGCACACTTGAACCCTGCATATAGCGAAGTCTTCATTCAGCAGCCTGCCGTGCTCTGCTGATCTGGGGATTTTTCTGGACCTGAATTCATGGGCTGATGTGTTGTTTGATAATCTTGAGACTGTGCCTTTTTACTTGTTGACCTTGGGTTTGCCAGCCTCAGCAGCCAGCAGCTGCCTGAGTGAAGAAAGCCTCCCACTTCAGTGGGCTAGGAGCAAGAGGCAGAGCTGAAGCCCAAGGTCAAGGGGCTTTCACCTAGCTTCTAGATCTGGCACTTTGAACTCAGACTTCTAGCCTCCAAAATAGAATAAACTCCTGTTTGTTAAAGCCACCCATTTGTGGTATTTTCTGTTATAGCAACACTAGAGAACCAAAAGAGCCATGATTAGTGTTTTAGTGAATATTATCATTTTCACACACACACACACCACACATAAATGAAAAAATATATATATTGGAGCTCTGGTAGCATTGTGCTTAAGGCACTTGACTGCTAACCAGAAGGCTGGCGGTTCAAACCCACCAGCCACTCCTTGGAAGGAAGGTTGGGCAATCTATTTCTGTAGTGATGCTGCCTCAAAAACCCCAGGAGGGGTCACTATGAGTTGGGTCCAACTCGATGGCACATAACAACAACAACAAATATATATATATATATAGCATGTGTATACACACACACACACACACACACACAGTCTCTCTCTCTCTCTCTCTGCACACACACACCATGCAGTCAGAGTTCCTTTAATTCTATATTACTTTTGTAATAGAAAAGAATCATGATATATCATACATGCTGTTTTTATCATGGACAGTTTTGCTTTATTATTTTTCACTTACTCTGTACCCTATACCCTTTAAATATCTAATGCAATATATTTCTCAGGGAGTACATGTTATTACTCTTTAATATTAGCCAAGTATCAGCTTATTGGCTATTTAGCTTGCTTGTCAAGCATCTTCCAGAGACTTAGTAACCATTTGGATTTATTCCTATATGAACTACCTATTTTAATCCTTATTTTTTTTACTGGGATTAATTGATGTTTTTTTCCTAATAATTTGTAATGATTATCTTTAGCATTCATGCAAATATTATCTTTTTTTCATTTTTTAATTAATTAATTAATTAATTGTGATTTGGGTGAA
>NW_006926988.1:3338-7237 GCF_000298275.1 Orycteropus afer afer | reverse complement strand
GTCACTCAGGCTGCTGCCAGACTGCAGGTCCATGTGTCTCCTTTTTTGGTATTTTCATGCAAATTCTTCTGCTAGTTGGGGTTTAGTCCACTTTTGTATCCTTCCCTTCAAGGCTCAGGGGTGCAAGATTATCTTCTGTGTCTGTGTTAATTGGTTTCCCTTTTCTTTGTTCTCAAATATTATCTTTTCATTATTCTTTAATGTTGTGTAGTATTCCATTATGTATATGTATCTTAGTCCATTAATCTGTTGATGGTTGCTTAGATTGTTTCTATCTTTTTGCCATTGTGAACAATGCTACAGTGATTATGGGTGTGCATGTATCTATTCATGTTCTGGCTCTTATTTCTCTTAAGATATATAGCTAGTAGTGGGATTGCCCATCACTCTTTCCTCAATTGGTTGTACTTGTGTGTTGCTGTAATGGTGAAAGATATACCACTGGTATTTCAAATACCAGTAAGCCACCATGGTGGACAGGTTTCAGCAGAGCTTCTAGACTACAACAGACTAGGAAGAAGAAAGTGAAAGTCCACTTCTGAAATTGGCCACTGAAACGTTATGAATAGCAGTGAAACATTGTCTCATATAGTGCTGAAAGATGAGTTCCTCAGGTTGCAAGGCACTCAATATATGACAGGAGAAGAGCTGCCTCCACAAAGTACAGTCAACCTTTATGACAGGGATGGAGCAAAGCTTTGGGATCTTCAGTTGCTGATGTGGCATGACTCAAGAGGCAAAGAAAGAGCTACAAACATCCATTAATAGTAGGTACATGAAATGTACAAAATACGAATCTAGGATAATTGGAATTTGTAGAAATGAAATGGAATGCATAAAGACCAATATCCTAAGCATTAGGGAGCTGAAATGGACTGGCATTGGCTATTTTGAATCAGACAATCAAGTGGTCTACTATGCCAGCAATGACAAATTGAAGAGGAATGCCACTGCATTCATAGTCAAAAAGAACATTTCAAGATCTATCCTAAAGTACAATACTGTCAGTGATAGGATAATATCCATACGTCTACAAGAAAGATCAGTTAATACGACTATTACTCAAATTTACCCACTAACCACTAAAGCCAAAGATGAAGAAATTGAAGATTTTTACAAACTTCTGTAGTCTGAAATTAACAAAACATGCAATCAAGATGCATTGATAATTACTTTTGATTGGAATGCGAAAGTTGGAAACCAAGAAGAAGCATCAGTAGTTGAAAAATATGGCCTTATTTAATATGGTGATAGAAATCACACCTGAGATCACATAGTAGGACTTTCCAAGACCGACAATTTATTCATTGGAAATAGTGTTTTAAAACAACATAAACGGTGACTATACACATGGAACTCACCAAAGGGAACACATAGGAATGAAACCAACTACATCTGTGGAAAAAGATAATGGAGAAGCTTTATATCATCAGTCAGAACAAGGTCAGGGGATGACTGTGAAACAAACCTCAATTGCTGATATGCAAGTTTAAGTTGAAGCTGAAGAAAATGAAAACAAGTTCACAGGGACCAAGCTATGACCTTGAGTATATTCCACCTGAATTTTGAGACCATCTGAAGGATAGATTTGATATATTGAACACCAAGGGCTGAAGAACTGATAAGGTGTGGAATGGTGTTGAGAACATCATACATGAAGAAAGCAAAAGGTCATTAAAAAGACAAGAAAGAAAAGACTAAAACAGAAGTTTTAGTCTTAATCTTGAATGGAGAATAGCTAAAGTGAATGGAAGGAATGGTGAAATAAAAGAGTTAGACAGAAGGTTTTAAAGGAAGGTTCAAGTAGGCAAAGTAAAGTACTATAATGAAATGTATAAAGACCTGGAATTAGAAAATCAAAAGGGAGGAAAATGCTTGGTATTTTGCAAGCTGAAAGAACTGGAGAAAAACCTCAAGCCTTGAGTTGCAATATTGAAGGATTCTATGGACAAAATATTGAAAGATGCAGGAAGCATCAAAGGGGGTGGATTTCTACACACCAGAGTCACTGTACCAAAAAATATTGGGTCAATGGTCAACTATTTCAGGAGGTAGTGTATGATCAAAAAATGATGATATTGAAGGAAGAAGTCCAAGCTGCACTTGAAGGAACTGGCAAAAACAAGTCTCCAGAAATTGATGGAATGCCCGTTGAGAAGTTTTCACAAACAGATGCAGTGTTGGAGGTGCTCACTCATTTATGCCAAGAAATTTGGAAGACAACCACCTGGCCAACTGACTGGAAGAGACCCATATTTGTGCCTATTCCAAAGAAAGGTGATCCAACAGAATGAATGAATTATCAAATAATGTCATTAATATTACATGCAATAAAGTTTGCTGAAAATAACTAGAGACCTGTTACAGTGGTAAATAGAGAATTACCAGAAATGTATGCCATATGCTGAAGAAGGTCATGTAACAAATGATATCATTGCCGATGTTAGAACTTGATGTTAGAAAGCAGAGAATACCAGAAAGAAGATTACATGTGCTTCATCAACTGTAAAGGCATTTGACTGTATGGATGATAACAAATTATGGATAACATTTCAAAGAATGGGAATTCCAGAACATTTAATTGTACTCATAAGAAACTTGTATGCAGATCAAGAGGCGGTCATTCTCACAGAACAAGGGAATAGTTCATGGTTTAAAATCAAGAAAGGTGTGTGTCAGGGTTGTATCCTTTCACCATACTTATTCAATCTGTATGCTGAGCAAATAATTCGAGAAGCTGGACTATATGAAGTAGAATGTGGCATTAGGATTAGGGGAAAACTTGTTAACAACCTGTGATATGCAGATGACATAACTTTGTTTGCTGAGAATGAAGAACACTTAAAAGCACTTATGAATGAAAAGCAAAGACTATAGCCTTCAGTATGAATTTAACACCTAAACATAAAAAAAAATATATATCTATATCCTTCAATTGACCAATAAACAACATCATGATTAATGGAGAAAAGCTTGAAGTTGTTGAGGATTTCATTTTGCTTGGATCCTCAGTCAATGCCTATGGAAGCCGCAGTCAAGAAATCAAATAATGTATTGCCTTGGGCAAATATGCTACAAAAGGTCTCTTGAAAGTGTTAAAGAGCAAAGACGTTGCTTTGAAGACTAAGGTGTGCCTGACCCAAGCCATGATATTTTCTTACTTTCTTTTTCTTTTTGACAGAATCTTAAAATACCAAAATTTTATTTCATGGCCACATTATATATCCATTGTTGTTATGTGCCATTGAGTCAGACCTGACCCATAGCGACCCCTCCTTGGGTTTCTGAGGTGGTATCACTACAGAAGTAAATTGCCCAACCTTCCTTCCAAAGAGTGACTGGTGGGTTTGAACAGCCCATCTTCTGGTTAGCAGTCAAGTGCCTTAGGCACTATGCTACCAGAGCTCCTATCTGCAAAACACTGCATAAAGTGGATGAACTTGGAGGATGGTATGTTGAGTAAAGTCAGTCAGTCACAGAAAAACAAATATTGTATTAGTCCATTGTTGTAAAATGTCAAGGAAAGGTTAGAAATCCAAATGTTGTACCAGTCACCATCTTTCTTTAAATTTATTTATTTATGTATTCATTTTTGCTGTGTTCCCTCCCCTCCCCTCCCCCCCTGGTAACGAACAAAGAAAATTTCCTTCTATATAAACCTTTCCTTGACTTTTTACAGCAATGGACTAATACAATATTTGTTTTTCTGTGACTGACTGACTTCACTCAATGTAATGTCCTCCAAGTTCATACATGTTATGCAGTGCTTTGCAGATTCTACATTATTCTTTAGGATTGCAGGGGGAGCTCTGGTAGCATAGTGGCTAAGACACTTGCCTGCTAACCAGACGGCTGGCGGTTCAAACCCACCAGCCACTCCTCGGAAGGAAGGTTGGGCA
>NW_006926988.1:0-943 GCF_000298275.1 Orycteropus afer afer | reverse complement strand
TTCCTTTCGAGGAGTGCCTGGTGGGTTTGAACCACCAACCTTCTGGTTAGCAGTCAAGTGCCTTAGGCACTACACCACCAGAGCTCTCATGCCATATATTAGGGCCCCTAAATTTGCCCCTAGTTTTTCCTTGAGGAACTTTATAGTTTCAGCTTTCACATTTAAGTTTTCGATCCATCTGGAGTTAGTTTTTGTGTATGGCATGAGGGCCGACTTGACAGCACGTAACAACTAACAACAACATGAGGAACGGATCTTATTTCATTTTTCTGCAAATGAATATCCAGTTTTGCCAGCACCATATGTTAGAGAGACTGTCTCTTCCCTGTGTAATGAATTTCAGCCTTTTGTTAAAAATCAGCTGACCATAGGTTGATGGATCTATTTCTGGGTTCTCAATTCTGTGGTCTATGTGTCTGTCATTGTACCAGTACCAGGCTGTTTTGACTACTGTGGCTGTATAGTAGGTATTGAGATCTGGGAGAGTGAGACCTCCTACTCTATTCTTCTTCAATAATGCTTTGCCTGTCCAAGGTCTCTTTCTTTTCTGTATAAAATTAGTGATTGTTTTTTCCATATACTTAAAGAATGTTGATGGGATCTGCATTGGGAATGCATTGAATGTACACATTGCTTTGGGTAGTATTGGCATTTTCACAATGTTCAATCTTTTTATCCGTGAGCATGGTATGTTCTTCCATTTATGTAGATTTCTTATGGTTTCTTGAAGCAATGTTTTGTAGTTTTCTCTGTACAGGTCTTTTGTGTCCTTGGTAAGATTTATTCTCAAGTATTTTATTCTTTTGCTAGCTTTTGTAAATGATATTGATTTCCTCATTTCTTTTTCAGCAATCTCTTTGCTGTTGCAGAGGAATCTGACTGATTTTTGTATGTTGATCTTGAATCCTACCACTATGCTAAATCTTTCAATTAGTTCCAGTAG
>NW_006926987.1:4888-5994 GCF_000298275.1 Orycteropus afer afer | reverse complement strand
TATTAATAAATCTCACCAATATTTTTCTTTTCTTTTTATAACACTTTTAATATGTTCTGACATTTCTTCATTTTCATTTAAGACATGAGTCTTCTGATTCTTCTCTTTAAGCAAGTACATCTTCTATCTTGGTTCTCTAGTGCTGCTATAACAGAAATACCACAAATGGATGGCTTTAATAAACAGGAATTTATTCTCTTACAGTTTTAGAGGCTAGAAGTCCAAATTCAGAATGCCAAGTTGAGGGGCCAGATGAAAGCCCCTCAACTTTGGGCTACAGCCCTGCCTCTTATTCCAAGCCCACTGGAGCTGAAGGCTTCTCATAACTCATGCAACTGCTGCGGAGGCTGCTGAACTCAAGGTCAAGAAGTAGAATAAACAGCATAATCTCAAAATCAATGGGCACATATGGGGCAACTTGTTCAAGTCCAGGAACAATCCCAAAATCAATAGGCAACATGGAAGTCCACTGGTTCAAGTCTAGGAACTGGAGATGAAGACTTGGCCAAATTCAGGATCCAAAATGTGCCAAAGAGCTAGAGACCATTCTTAAAACTTCTTCTTGTATACTGCAAGGAAGCCAGACCCTGAAGGCAACTACTTAGCTGCTTGCAGCAGATTCCACCATGAAGGTGTTTATAGTCTCATTGTAGAGAGTAACTACATCAAGCTGCCCAACCACTCAAAACTGTGACAAAGTTGAGTTGACACACAGCCCTAAATACTAAACCTTCAGATTATGTTCCAAATATTTTCAATCCTTTATAATTACTATATATGCTTCACCACTCATGTGTCAGTTTGTCATTCTGTGGTATCTTTCATGATGCTGTGAGGCTGGAGGTTATGCCACCAGTATTTCAAATACCAGTAGGGTAACTCATGGTGGACAGGTTTCAACAGAGCTTCTAGTCTAAGACAGACTGGGAAGAAGGATGGGGTCATCCACTTCTGAAAAAATGGGCTAGTGAAAACCTTATGAATAGCAGTGAAACACTGTTTAATATATTACTAGAAAACTTTATAAACAATCCTGAAACACTGTCAGATATAGTGCTGGAAGATAGCCCCTCAGATCAGAAGGCACTCAAAATTTAACTGGGGAA
>NW_006926987.1:0-463 GCF_000298275.1 Orycteropus afer afer | reverse complement strand
TATTACCTGGTTCTACAATCAACACCAATGGAAGCAGCAGTCAAGAAGTCAGACATTATATAGCATTGGGCAAATCTGCTGCAAAAAACTTCTTTCAGGTGCTAAAGAGCAAAGATATCTCCTTGACAACTAAGGTGCACCTGGCCCAATTGTGATAGTTCAGTTTGTATGTCAACTTGGCTGGGCCTGGTTGAGTGGCTGGGCAGCTGGTGCTTGTTATTATTCCCCAGGATGACACTGGCAATCGACTCCATGTTGGGATCTACCACAAGCAGATGAATAGCTGCCTTTGGGATGTGGTCTGCTTCCTATATATAAGGAGAAGACTTCAGGATAGTCTCTAGCTATGGCACCTTGAATCCTGCATGTAGCTGTGTCATTGTTCAGCAGCCTGTTATGCTCTGCCAACCTTCTTGGGACTTACAATAAACTTGAATTAGTGGCCTGCCATGTGATTTGGTAA
>NW_006926986.1:7544-8001 GCF_000298275.1 Orycteropus afer afer | reverse complement strand
TCTTTAGCATTGCATAGTCATGATGTCCCTGGTTTCTTTGTTCCAATTATTTTCTGTGCTGAGCTCATTATGTTTATGAATCATGTTATCATTTCCTTTGATGCTGTTGTTTTAGTATATGCTGCTTGTCCTCTTTTTTATTGTGATGTGACGGTTTATAATTTTTCTTTGATGTTACCCTATGATTTATAATTTTATCCCCGAGTTTAGAACAGTCCATTCTATCTTGCAACTCTCACCATTTAGAAGTTCTGTAAATACACAGTCTTTTCCCTCTTTTTATTTGTAGTTGTCCTCACTTGCCAATTGATGTCTTTGGTTCCCTGTTTACAATTTTGTAAGTTCATTTTACTTTGGATATTTCCATAGCTGTAGTTTCTGGGTTGTGTCATCTTGTGTATTAATGGTTGGTTGTTATTTTCTATTTTTGGTTCTCTGTTCAAAGGACTCCCTTTAG
>NW_006926986.1:5509-6675 GCF_000298275.1 Orycteropus afer afer | reverse complement strand
ACTTTATCCTGCTTCTTTGTGTGAACTGTGATGGTCTGTTGTTTCCAAGGCATCATGACGTTGTTGTATTTAGATCTCTGTTAACTGTTTGTGAAGAGCAGCCAAGGGTGATTCTGGCTCTTCTTGGTGGTTTTTTATTCTTGGCCTGTTGGTGGCTCTCACTCAGTAAGTGAAGTTGCAGGAGGTGTGGGTGTAGTTGTGTCTTATGGGGACTGTTGTCTCCCACTCAGGTAGACACAAATTACAATTGAATAACCATCAAAAAACTAAAAGCCCATGGACAAAAAACACACCATATAATCACACAGAAACAGTAACCCAAAAAAAGAAAAAAGGGAAAAAAAAGAAGAAAAAACAAGAAAACCTGCAATATCTGGGAATAGGGCACTAAGAAAAAAAAAACAGCAGAGAAGGAGAACAATAAATGAAAAAAAGCATGGGAAAAATGCAAAAAGAAAATCAAGGAACAGGGTTAACCACAAGAAAAAAAGGGGGAAAAGAAAAGAAAAATAAACCTTAAAAAAAAAAAAATTTCAACCCGGCACAGGGAAAAGAAGAAATGCTGAAAACTAGGGCCTGGGAGGAGAAGATTAAGAATAATAATAAAAAGGACAAAATATTAATAATATTAGTTGTTTTAAAACAAATACAAGCAAACTAATCACCAGAAAAAAGAAAGTGAAAAAGAAAATAAATAAATAAATAAGAGAAGAAAAAAAAAAATCGGTGGAGGACAGGGCAGGGCACCCAGGCTCTGTCTGATCACACAGACTGTAATGGAGTTCCTGTGGGTCCAGAAGGTAGGTGGGAGTGGAGGATGGCCACACCTCCATTCACCAAGAGTAACAAGAGGAATGTCGTACCTTGTCAGTCTTGCAGGTCCTGAGTGTCCTTGGGGTTGCTGGGAAGGAGAATGTGTTCTTAAGCCCCAGGAATCTGCAAGAGCGTTGTCTCTTTAAATATCCAAAATAGCCAAGCTGCTTTTTAAGCCTTCAGAATGGTGGCATCCTCCAGATCGGCAAAAGTCCACAGTTCAGGCCACCTTTCTCTTCACCTTCTCCGTTTGTTCCCCAGCCACCATGCACAGTCCTGCGGGCAGTCCTTGGCTAGCAGGGTGATTTTTAGGTTAATTCTTAAGTCCTACCACCACAGGAATCTGCAAGAGC
>NW_006926986.1:3084-4788 GCF_000298275.1 Orycteropus afer afer | reverse complement strand
GGTTTTATTTGTCTCTTCCTGTTCTGGAATTCTGATTACACGTAGGTTATTCCTTTTGATTGTATCCCACATGAACCTTAGGTTTTCTTCATTTTGATTTGTTCTTTTTTCTGATTGATTCCTCTCCAAAGAAGTGTTCAGGTATTTGTCTTAAATCTCCCTAATTCTGTCTTCCATTGATTCAATTCTGCTCCTTTGCCCATTCAATGTCTTATCTATTTCTGAAAATTTAGTTTTAATCTTTGGATTTTTGTGTTTAGATTTTATTTCATTTCTAATTTTTCATTTATTTTGTCATTTTATTCTTATATTGTCTTTTGAAATTGTTCTAGAGTTTTCTCTGGGTTTTCCTCAATTTTGTCAGTGTTTTCCTTGATCTGTTTCTTGATTCATTGAAGGTACCTAAATATAATTCTTTTGAATTCTTTATCAGGGGGTTCCAATGCTGCATCTTCCTCAGGGATGTGTTTTGGGTCTGTATCCTGGTCCCTTTTTTCTCCAGGTTTATCTTGCTTCTTTTTGTGGACTGTGATGCTCTATTGTCTCCAAGGCATTGTGACATTTTTGTGTTTATATTTAGTTGGTGATTGTATGTTGAAGTGACTTGCCCATGGTTTTTGTTTTCTTTGTTATGTTTGTATGTTAGCTATGTAAGCAGGGTACTGTGCTGTGCTCCTCTATTGGCTAGTTGGCAGCACCTATACACTCACCACCAGTCTCCTTTCCCATTGTTAGCCTCCTGTATGTCCCTGCCATCCTTGGCAAACAGAGACTATTCTTAGGTCTCTGGAATTAATCTGAATGAGAATGTTGTCACTTTAGATAAAATATGGCCACCATTTGTCAACATTCAAAATGGCTGTGCCCTCAGTCACTTTAAATACCCAAAATGGCCACTGCTTGTAGACAATCAAAATGGCTGCACTCTCTGGATAGCTGAAAATCCACAGCTCAGATTGTCTCCCTCCTTGCTGTTTCCCTTCCTAGTCATAGGCCACCAGCACAGTCATCCCTGCAGCCCTTGGCAACCAGGGCTTATGTTAGGTAAGTCTTAGGTCCAAACACCACTTAGAAATATTCAAGCTGTTGGTCCTATCAGAATAGCTGACAGTCCACTGCTCCAACTGTCTCCGTACTCCCTGTTTTTGTTCAGGTTTTTCCACTAGTTGGTGCCCAATTCAATTTTGTATCCTTCCTTTCAAAGTTCAGGCTCCAGGATTAGCTTCTGTATCTCTATCAATTGCTTTCTCTTTTCTTCATTGAAGACGGTCTGGGAGCTTGTCTGTCTGTTCTGCCATCTTACCAGAAGTCTGACATCTTGATTTTGGCCTGTGACACCATTAGCAGAGAATCTCACTCACTGCCATCTAGTTGATTCCAACTCATAGCAACCCCCATTGAGTTTCCAAGGCTGTAAATCTTTTTGGAAGTAGATTGCCCCATCTTCCTTCTGCAGAGTGGCTGGTAGCTTTAAACCACTTGTCTATTGGTTAATAGCCAAATGCCTTATTAACTATGCCACCAGAACTCCTTCCTGTTGTTGTTGTTGTTGTTATATGCCGTCGAGTTGGCCCCGACTCATAGTGACCCCTCCTTGGGTTTCCAAGGAAGTATCACTATGGAAGTAGGATTGCCCAACCTTCCTTCCGAGGAGTGGCTGGTGGGTTTGAACCACCAGCCTTCTGGTTAGCAGTCAAGTGCCTT
>NW_006926986.1:0-1354 GCF_000298275.1 Orycteropus afer afer | reverse complement strand
GGCATTCTTAATTTCCAGTTCAATGCAATCAGTATTGTGTCTCCAGGTGGAAGTGTTCCTCCCTTTGGGACTAAGATCTCCAGACCCACAGAGCATAGGGTAGCAGGGACAGAAAGCAAAAAATTTTTGAGTGGGTTACTAGGGGTAATAGTGAATGGTACCACTCCTATTTCCACCCCTTGGTTCCTGGATCCATGAATCCTGGCTATTGGAGAAACAGAACCATATATTGGATGCTGGTTTAGAGCATATATAACCTCCTGGAGAACATTGCCCCAGCCTTTCAAGGCACTGCCACCTAGCTGGCACCGTATTTGTGTTTTTAAGAGGCCATTCCATCATTCTATCAAACCAGCTGCTTCAGGATGGTGGGAAACATGGTTGTTGTTGTTGTTATATGCCGTCGAGTCGGCCCCGACTCATAGCGACCCCTTCTTGGTAAGACCAGTGAATTCCATGAACATAAGCCCACTGCCTCACTTCATGTGCTGTGAAATGAGTCCCTTGATCTGAAGAAATGCTGTGTGGGATGCCATGACGGTGGATAAGGCATTCTGTAAGTCCATGGATGGTAGTTTTAGCAGAAGCATTGTGTGCAGGGAAAGTGAATCCATATCCAGAATAAGCATCTATTCCAGTAAGAACAAAACGCTGTCTTTTCCATAATGGAAGTGGTCCAATGTAATCAACCTGCCACCACGTTGCTGGCTTATCACCCCGAGGAATGGTTCCATATCGTGGACTCAGGGTTGGTCTCTGATGTTGGCAGATTGGGCACTCAGCAATGGCAGTAGCCAAATCAGCCTTGGTAAGCAGGAGTCCATGTTGCTGCACCCATGCATAACCTCCATCCCTGCCACCATGGCCACTTTTTTTATAAGCCCATTGAGCAATGAAAGGAGTAGCTGGGGGAAAAGGACGGCTGGTTTCCACTGAACATGTCATCCTATGCACCTGATTGTTAAAGTTCTCCTCGGCCAAGGTCACCTTTTGGTGTGCATTCACATGAGACACAAATATCTTTACTCCTTTGACCCATTCACATGAGACACAAATATCTTTACTCCTTTGACCCATTCTATCCACATGCCTCTTCCCCATACATCCTTATCACCAATCTTCCAATCATGCCCTTTCCAAGTCCCAGACCATCCAGCCAAGCCATTAGCTACAGCCCATGAATTCATATATAATCCCACATCTGGCCATTTCTTGTTCCATGCAAAGTGAACAGGCATATGCACGGCTCAAAGTTCTGCCCACTGGAAGGATTTCCTTCACTACTGTCCTTTAAGGAAGTCCCAGAAAAGGGCTGCCATGCTGCTGCTGTCCACTTTCAAGTGGTGCCTGCATA
>NW_006926985.1:4244-7500 GCF_000298275.1 Orycteropus afer afer | reverse complement strand
ATTGGTTTCCCTTTTCTTTGTTGAAGAGGGTCTGTGCAATCCTTCTGCCTAGTCCGCCATCTTGCCCCGCCCCCTTTTTTCATTTCTAATTTGGCTGAAAGTTTACAGAGCAAATTCACTTTCCATACAGCAGTTCATACAGACTTTGTCTCATGACATTGACTACAATTTACCACAATGCAACAGTTCCCCTTCCAGTTTCCCCCCATAGTTACTTCTTCCCTGTGTCCTTCCCTCCATGCACTCCTACCCACTGAGCTGTGTCCTTGTGCATACACAACCCTTTTATTCTCCCATGATTATTCTCTGCAAGGAGTGTATCTACCTCATGTAAATGTTCCCCTCATATGCCTGTGTTTTGTTTGGCTGGAAGCCACAGATGTAGGTTCAGTTCCAGACCTGAAGGGAAGTTAGGGGCCATAGTCTCAGTGGTTCCACCAGGCTCTAATGATCAGAAACCTGGTCCCTTTTTTTGTTCCCCCGCAAATGATTTTGAGTTTTGTTCCACATTGTTCTCCCTCTCTATCCAGGATCTTCTGCATAGATCTCCCTCCAAGTGGTTGACAGTGGTAGCTGGGCACCATCTAGTTCTTCTGGTCTCATAGTCATTTAGGCTGAGGATCGCATGGTATACCAGTTGCTTGGACTAATTGTTTCCATGTGTCTTTGGTTTTCTTCATTCTTCTTTGCTCTGGACGAGAAGAGACCCATTGTTGCATCTAGATGGCAGCTTGCAAGCTTTTAAGATCCCAGTAGCTACTCACCAAAGTAGGAGATGGAACAATGTTTTGTGTAGTGTGTTATGCTAATTGAGTCTGATGTTCCCTGTGACTATGGTCCTGAGCCCCCAGGTTCAACTACTCACTCCCTCTATGTAGGTGGCTGTGGTCAAGAGTGACTACAACCTTGTCCCATGTCAGCTCTACTATATACCTGGGAATTCTTACAGAACACACCAATACACTTGTAGTAACATTGTCTCCCAACCCAATACATAGTCTGGGGCACACTCTCCCCTGCATAGACATGCCTAGTAATTCAGCTGGTCCACCCATCTATCCACCCCTATATCCACGTTTGCCTTCAATGGCAGCGCAGTATTTTATGTGCAAAAGGGTTCATCTTTGTTGTCTCCACCTCCCACGTACCTCTCTATGTATTCCTCTTCCTCAGTGCCACCATGTGGATTACTTACATTTGGTACATTGCCTTCTCTTCACTCAAATCAATACTTGTCTCCATCTATCTAACAGTGTTCCTTCCTCTGCCCTTCTACCCCTGGTAAACAACAAAGGAAATTTCCTTCCATATATAAACCTTTCCTTGACTTTTTACAATATTGGAGTAATACAATATTTGTCCTTCTGTGATTGACCTATTTCACTGAGCATATTGTCCTCCAAGTTCATCCATGTTATGTGATGTTTTGCACATTCTATGTTATTCTTTAGGGTTGTGTAGTATTCCATTGTGTGTGTCTACCACAGTTCAATTATCCATTCTTCAGTTGTTTCCATCTTTTTGCTATTGTAAATAGTGCTGCGATGAACATGGATGTGCATATGTCTGTTCTTGTCCTGGCTCTCACTTCTTTAGGATATATACGTAGTAAGGGAATATCTGGGACAAATGGTATTTCTAATTCCAACTTTTTAAGGAATCACCATACTGCTTTCAACTGTGATTGTACCATTTTACAGTCCCACCAGCAGTGTATGAGAGTCCCAATCTCTCTACATCCTCACCAGCATTTGTTATTTTCTGGCTTGCTACTAGTGCTGGGGCAAGATGGTATCTCATTGTTGTTTTGATTTGCATCTCTCTAATGGCTAATGATCGTGAGCATTTCTTCATGTGTTTGTTGGCTGCCTGAATATTTTCTTTGGTAAACTGTCTATTCATGTCTTCAGCCCATTTTTTAATTGGACTATTTGTCGTTTTGTTATTGAGGTGTTGGATTTTCTTTTTTATAAATTCTAGAGATAAGTCCCTTGTCAGATATGTCATTGCCGAATATTTTTTCACAATCTGTAGGTTCCTTTTTGACTCTTTTGGAGAAGTCTTTGGAAGCAAATAATTTAATTTAAAGAAGTCTTTTAAATTAAATAAAAATTTAACTTTTAGAAGGTCCCATTCATCTATTTTCTCTTCTGCTGTTTGTGCATTTTGGGTTATGCTTGATAGTCTTATTTATGCCATATATTGTTGTTGTTGTTGTTATGTTTCATGGAGTTGGACCCAACTCATAGCAACCCCTCCTTGGGTTTCCAAGCCAGTATAACTATGGAAGTAGTTTTCCCAGCCTTCCTTCCTAGGAGTGGCTGGTGAGTTTGAACTGCGTAACAGTCAAGTGCTTATGGCACTACACTATGTTTTCCTTGAGGAAATTTATAGTTTTAGGTTTCACATTTAAGTCTTTGATCCATCTGGAGTTAGTTTTTATGTATGGTGTGAGGTACAGTTCTTGTTTCATTTTTCTGCAAATGGATATCCAGTTTTGCCAGCACCATTTATTAAACAGACATTTTCTTCTCCACTTAATGGATTCAGCCCTTTGTCAAAGATCACCTGACCATAGGTCAATGGATCTATTTTTGGGTTCTCAATTCTATTCCATTGGTCTATGTGTCTATCATTGTACCAATACCATGCAGTTTTGACTCCTGTAGCTATATAGTAGGTTTTGAGATCTGGGCGTTTGAGACCTCCTACATTGTTCTTCTTCTTCAGTAGTGCTTTGTTTTCTGAGCTCTCCTTCCTTTCCATGTAAAGTTAGTGATTGGTTTTTCCATATCCTTAAAGAATGTTAATGGAAGCTGGATTGGGATTGCATTGAATATATAGATTGCTTTGGGTAAAATTGACATTTTCACAAAGTTCAATTTTCCTGTCCACAAGCATGATATGTTCTTCCAGTTATGTAGATCTCTTTAGGTTTCTTTCTTTCTTTCTTTTTTTTTTTTTTTAATTGTGATTTGGGTGAAGATTTACAGAGCAAATTCACTTTCCATCCAGCAGTTCACATACACTTTGTCTCATGTCATTAACCACCACAATGCAACAGCTCCCCTCCCTCTTCCTCCCCATAGTTACCTCTTCCCAGTGTCCATCCCTCCCTACACTCCTGCTCCCTGAGCTGTCTCCCTGTGCATAAGCAGCCCTTCTTTCTCCCATGATTGTTCTCTCCAAGCAGTGTATCTACTTGAGGTAAATGTTTAACTCATATGCCTGTATTTTGTTTGGCTGAAAACCACAG
>NW_006926985.1:2355-3144 GCF_000298275.1 Orycteropus afer afer | reverse complement strand
GCATATATCTGTTCTTGTCATGGCTCTCACTTCTTTAGGGTATATACCTAGTAATGGAATGGCTGGGTCAAATGGTATTTCTGATTCCAACTTTTCAAGGAATCACCATACTGCTTTCCACAATGGTTGTACCATTTTACAGCCCCACCAGCAGTGTAGGAGAGTCCCAATCTCTCCACAGCCTCGCCAGGATTTGTTATTTTCTGTCTTGCTGAACTTTGCTACTAGTGCTGGAGTAAGATGGTACCACATTGTTGTTTTGATTTGCATCTCTCTAATAGCTAATGATTGTGAGCATTTCTTCATATGTTTGTTGGCTGCTTGAATATCCTCCTTGGTGAGGTGTCTATTCATATCTTCTGCCCATTTTTTAATTGGATTGTTTGTCTTTTTATTATTGAGGTGTTGGAGTTTTCTATAAACTCTAGAGATAAGTCCCTTGTCAGATATGTTATTATCATATATTTTTTCCTGATCTGTAGGTTCTCTTGACTCTTTTGGAGAAGTCTTTGGAAGCACACAAAAATTTAATCTTTAGAAGGTCCCAATCATCTGGTTTCTCTTCTGCTGTTTGTGTATTTTGAATTATGCTTGACAGTCTATGTATGCCATATATTAGGGCCCTTACATTTGACCCTAAATTTTCCTTGAGGAACTGTATAGCTTTAGGTTTCACATTTAAGTCTTTGATCCCTCTGGAGTTCGTTTTTGTGTGTGGTATGAGGTACAGATCTTGTTTCATTTTTCTGCAAATGGATCTCCAGTTTTGCCAGCACCATTTATTAAACA
>NW_006926985.1:0-1088 GCF_000298275.1 Orycteropus afer afer | reverse complement strand
TGTTAGTTTATGTAAGTGGTGTGTTTCTGGAAAACTGTCCATTTCCTCTAGATTTTCAAATTTGTTGGAGTACAGTTCTTCATAGTATCCTGATATTATCCTTTTTATTTCAGTTGGTTCTGTTGTGATGCCACATATTTCATTTCTTGTTCTTGTTATTTGTATTCTCTCCCTCTTTTCCTTTGTTAAATTTGCTGGTGGGTTTTCAATTTTATTGATCTTTTCAAAAAACCAACTTCTGGTCTTCTTGATTTTTTCTATAACCCTTCTATTTTCTGTTTCATTGATTTCTGCTTGAATCTTGATTATTTCCTTTCTTCTGGTGACTGTAAGCTTTTCTAGCTGTGCTTTTTTTAATTGTTGGAAATGTTGGTTTAAAGTATTGGTTTTGGCTCTTTTCTTCTTTTTTGATGTATGCTGTTAATGCTATAATTTGTCCTCTGATCACTGCTTTTGCTGTGTCCCAGTGATTTTGCTATGTTGTGTTTCCATTCTTGTTTGATTCAAGGAATTTTTGAATTTCAATTTTGATTTCTTCTCTTACCCAATCTTTCTCAAGAATGATGTTGTTCAGTTTCCATGTGTTTACTCTTTTTCTGTTGATCTTCTATTGTTGATTTCCTATTTTTAGCATTATGACCTGAGAAGATGCTTTGCAGTATTTCAATGTTTTTAAATTTATTAAGGCTTGCCTTGTGGTCTAATATATGGTCTATCATGGAAAATGTTCCATGTGCACTGGGGAAGAATGTATATATTGTGCTGCTGTTGGGTGAAGTGCTCTGTAGATGTCTATAACGCCAAGTTGGTGGATTGTACTGTTTAGCTGTTCTGCATCTTTGTTGAGTTTCTTTCTAGTTGTTCTGTCTTTCAATGAAAGTAGTGTATTAAAGTCTCCCACTATGACTGTGGAGTCATCTATTTGGCTTTTCAACTCTTTTAAAGTCTGTTTTATGTGTTTTGGAGCTCTTTCCTTGGGGCCATAGGTATTTATTATGGTTATATCTTCATGTTCAATTGATCATTTAGTCATTATATAATGTCCTTCTTTTTCTTGTATGGTAGTTTTTGTCTTAAAGTCAATTTGA
>NW_006926984.1:6389-7079 GCF_000298275.1 Orycteropus afer afer | reverse complement strand
CCAGCCTTCTGGTTAACAGTCAAATACCTTAGGCACTACACTACCAGAGCTCCTCAGTTAAAGTAAAAAACTAATCAAAAAGTCTAAACCAAAACCAAACCAAACTCACTATCATCAAGTCAGATCCAACTTATAGAGACCCCTCTTTGGGTATCTGAGGTGGTATCACTATGGAAGTAGATTGCCCAACCTTCCTTCCGAGAAGTGGCTGGTGGGTTTGAACCATCAGTCTTCTGGTTAGCACTCAAATGCCTTAGGCACTATGCCACCAGGGCTTCCAATAGACACATAGACCAGTAGAATAGAACTGAGAATGCAGAAATAGATCTATCCAACTATGGACAACTGATCTTTGACAGAGGGCCAAAACTCATTCAATGAAGTTGAGATTGTCTCTTCAACAAATGGTGCTGGCAAAACTGGATATCTATTTGCAGAATAATTAAATAAAATCCATACCTCACACCCTAGACAAAAACACATTCAAGATGGATCAAGGACCTAAATGTAAAGCACAGAACTATAAAGTCCATCAAAGACAAAATAGGGGCAGGAAGGTTGCGGGCAAGATGGCAGACTAGGTAGAAAGACTGCCCAGACCCTCTTCAACAAAGAAAAGGGAAAACAATTAACACAGACACAGAAGATAATCCTAGACCCCTGAGCCTTGAAGGGAAGGATATAGAAGTG
>NW_006926984.1:3656-4144 GCF_000298275.1 Orycteropus afer afer | reverse complement strand
AGACTAAAAATCAAAGGTTGGAAAAAAGATATAATCAAGCAAATGGCAACTGAAAGAGAGCAGGAGTGGCAATATTAATTTCTGATCAAATTGACTTGAAGACAAAAACCACCATACAAGATAAAATAGGGGCAAATTTAGGGGCCCTAATTTATGGTATAAAACTATTAGACTACCGAGCACAACCCAAAATGCACAAACAGCAGAAGATAAACTAGATGACTTGGACCTTCTAAAAATTAAATTTATTACGTGCATCAAAGACTTCTCCAAAAGAGGAAAAAAAGAACCTACAGATTGGAAGATAATATATTTGGCAATGACATATCTGACAAGGGACTTAACTCTAAAATTTATAGAAAACTTCAACACCCCAACATCCAAAAGACAAACAATCCAATTCTAAAATGGGGAAAGGACATGGACACAGCATCTTTGTTGTAGGCATCCAGTAAACATTCATGAAAAAATGCTCATGATCATTAGCC
>NW_006926984.1:0-1476 GCF_000298275.1 Orycteropus afer afer | reverse complement strand
TTTGGCTCTCTTGGACTTGTTTTAATTGTCTTTAACTTCAAGTTGAATTTGCATATGAGCCATTAGAGAGATGCAAATCAAAACAACAATGAGACATCATCTCATCCCAACAATAATAGCAAAGTTCAATAAGACAGACAACAACAAATGCCGATTAATGGTGTGGAGAGATTGGAATTTTCATACATTGTTGGTGGGACTGTGAAATGGTACAACCACTGTGGAAAGTGGTATGGCACTTCCTTAAAAAGTTGGAAATAGAAATATCATTTGACCCAGCAATCCCACTACTAAGAATATATCCTAAAGAGGTGAGATCTGGGACATAAATAGATATATGCACACCCATGTTCACTGCACTATTCACAATAGCAAAGAGATGGAAACAACCTAAGTGCCTATCAACAGATGACTGGATAACCAAACTATGGTACATATGCACAATGGAATACTATGCAACATTAAAGAATAATGAAGAATCAGTGAATCACCTCACAATGTGGATAAATTTGGAGGACATCATGCTGAGTGAAATAAGTCAATCATAGAAAGACAAACATTGTATGAGTCCATTATTGTGGAAGATCAAGGAAAGGTTTAAGCAGAAAAGGAAATTTTCTTTGTTAGTTACCAGGGATGAGGGAGAGGGGAAGGGAGGGAAAATAGAAGGATAGTTAAGAGACAGGTTTGATAAGGGTGAAGGGAAAAGCAATATAACAAAATCATGTGACTAGCACAGTATCACTAGGGAAAATGAATACAAGGAGAGGTGCACAGAAGGTACAAGCAATAGAGGTAAATACATTGCATGAACAATACTGCATTATCAGTAACAGCAAACACTAATCTATGAGTAGGTACATTGGCAGACAGGGAAGAAGATCAGGTATGGACAGGTAAATGAGAATATACTCATGAGCATGCATAGGTTTGGCAGATGATATTCTTACACATGTATTTGTATGTGCTATAAAAATGTCCATATGCAGTTTAAACTTAACAGCAGGCAAAGTAGGGATAACTTCTTAGCCTCAACTAAACACCTTGAAGGAGTGTCACTGGACTGCGGGTTGGTCTTTGGGTACATCAAGCTCAACTGGCACAACATGGTATACAAAAATATTGTTCTATACATGTTACTTCAATGAGTAGTGCCTGGGATCTTAAAAGCTTGTGAGCAACCATCTAAGATGAAACTCTTGGTCTCTCCTTGTCCAGGGCAAAGAAGAGTGAAGAAAATCAAAGATGTACGGAAACATTTAGGACAAAGTACTGATGGACCATGAAAACCTCAGCCTATCTGACCCTAAGACCAGAAGAACTAGATGATGCTGAACTATCAATGCCAACTACCAGGAAAGGGATCAAAATTGGAGATGCTGGGTAGACTGGGAGAAAAATGTGGAACAAAGCTGAAAATATGAAAAAAATTGGTCAGACAAAGACTGGTGAAACACTCGAGACTACGGCCCCGAG
>NW_006926983.1:0-7658 GCF_000298275.1 Orycteropus afer afer | reverse complement strand
AGGGGGAGTCATCTCCTTCCAGACAGAGAATCAATAACATGGCTAGCCTTAGTCTGCATGGAGTTCCCCCCACTCCCCAATCCTGCTTCTCACATGTGGTAATTAAGCGCACAACATCTAGTGTAAGCAAATAATAACAAGAGCATTATCTCCCTTTAGTCTGTGTTTTTCTTGCCTATCATAAAGTAATTAAAATAATGAATGCCTTGTAAAACAATAGGTAAGAGGGCTGGCAAGATAGCATTATCTGCCATATACCTCTTGTGCTGTGAATTATTGATGCATTAAAACTGCTGGGACTGGAGAGGGCTCCCTGCCTCCCAGCCTTTCTGAGCTGATTTCCCTCCTCCCTTCAGGTCTGTCAGGTGTCTTGGAGCCTGAGCTCCCAGGGTTGGGGAGCAGAGAGCTTAGCCAGCCAGGCCCCCCAGGAGTGGCCCTGGGCTAGCTCAGAAACATCTCTGGGAGGCGTCGCTCCAAAGGAAGCAATGATAGAAGGCCTTTTCCCCATCCCCATCTCTTTGCTGTCTTCCTCACTAGTCTCCAGTTCCGAAAGAAGCTGGTAGTTCTGCCCCTGGGTGAAGGAGGAGGCCAGGAAGGAGTTGGGGGTAAAGATCCACAGCCCATTTCAGATCAGGGTAGCAGTCAACAGGCCATACCAGAATGGTGAGGAGCAGGGGTTCTCAGTAATGGGATCCCCAGACTAGCAGCAGCAGTACCTGGGAAGTTGTTAGAAATACAAATTCTCAGGCCCCACCCAGACTTACTGAATCAGATGGGAGTAGGACCCAGCCATCTGTGTTTTAATAAGCCCTCCAGGTGATGTTGATGTATGCAAATAGTTGAGAAGCACTGGCTTACTGTGTCACGATGATGTGAAAAGAAATAAGAGGTGGTGGGACTAAATAATTATATGCATATTATGTGCCGGTAAACCACTGCCATCAAGTCAATTCCAACTCAGAGCAGCCCTGTAGGATAGAGTAGAACTACCCCATAGGGTTTCCAAGGTTGTAAATCTTTACAGAAACAACCTGCCTCATCTTTATCCCACAGAGTGGCTGGTGGATTCAAACTACTGACCTTTTGGTTAGCAGCTGATTTCTTTACCTACTGTACCACCAGAGCTCCTTAAGTGCCAGTAAGCACTGTTTAATCCCATCAATGCCTGTGCGGGAAGGCATTATTGTCCCCCACTTGCAAGTGAGGCAGGAAGGTCCCACAGATTGTCTTGGACACCACCTGTCCAAGCACTGTCTCCACATGGCCAGGATTCAGGGACCAGGACAAGTTCTAATGGGCCACTGAGCCTGACCTAGGAGACCTGGGGAGCAGTTTCTGCAGAGATGGAAGGCATCCGTCAAGTATGCTTACCTGCGACCTCTCCCACCCACGTCACCTCTTAGCTGTTCTAGCTCCATGGGGCTTGACACACTTGAAAAGAAAACATTACCATCCAGCTAGTGCTGCTTCTCCTTCCTCAGCTTCTCCTGAGCCATAGGAGGCCAGAGGGAGAGAACTGGGCATCAGGAGGAGCTTCCTGCCTGCCTGGCCAAGTCCTGAAGAAGATGACTCATTCTCTGTGCCCCCACTACCTGCCTCCCTGTCTCCCCTCTCCTTCCTCTCTTCACTGCAGAGAAAGATTTTCATCCTTGTCTTTTCTTCCTGCCCTCCATCACCCCAAGCCACCATGACACCCAGTATTGGTGTGCTTTGGAAATTAATTCTAGAGTTATAAATGATGAACATAATTTAGTGGCTTTTTTTTTTTTTTTTAACATCTGCATCTGCTGTAATTGTCTCAGTGGGGATTTGATTAGAGAGCCCAGTGAAATTTAAATTTTAGATAAATAACAAATCATGTTTTCAGTATATGTTGTTGTTGTTGTTATGTGCCATCGAGTCGGCCCCGACTCATAGCGACCCCTCCTTGGGTTTCCGAGGCAGTATCACTAGGGAAGTAGGATTGCCCAACCTTCCTTCTGAGGAGTGGCTGGTGGGTTTGAACCACCAGCCGTCTGGTTAGCAGGCAAGTGTCTTAGCCACTATGCTACCAGAGCTCCCATAATTTGGCAGTCCAAACCCACCCAGCAGCTCTATGGGAGAAAGACATGGGGATCTTAAAGAAGACAACCTAGAAAATTCTTTGGGACAGTGGCACTCTGTTTCATGTGGTTGCTGTGGGTTGAAAATCGACTTGAAGGCACCTAACAACAACATGCAGTATTTGAGCCCTACTTATACTTAAAAAAATATATATTGTTTATTTGACATTCAGATTTAAGTGGGCATTTCTAAGTCTGGGCTCTGTAGCCAGTGAGAGGCTGATACTCGTAACATTTTTATTTATTTCATTCATTTGTATTTATTGAGCCAACTCTATGCTAGGCACTCTTTGAGGCACTGGGGATATAACAGTGAACAAAGCAGACAAAAATCTCTGTCCCCATAGAGCTTACTGTAGTCTAGTGGAGGGAGTCCAGTAAAGGTTTTACATGCTACAGAGAAAAGTAAAGCAGGAAAGGCGGTGATGCTGGAGGGCAGGGTTGCAATTTTAAAAGAGTTGTCAGAGAAGGCTTCATGGAGAAGGTGGTATTTGAGCAAAGGCTTAAAGGTGAGGGAGCAAGCCATGACCTTTTGTGAGAGAAGAATAATCTGGGCAAAGGACAAAGGCAGTTTAGGGCCCTGTGTGGGGCTCTATTATCTGTAAGGTCAGCTTTGTTTCCTTAGCATATTTTCAGCAATCATTGAGGCAGTTCTTGTCTTCTGTAGCTGAAAAGGTCTGGTGTGGCTTTCAGGCACAGCTGGGTCAAGGTGTTCAAATGGTGACACCAGTATTCCATCACTTCTACTATCCTCTGTGGGGCTTCATCCTCAGGGTGGGTTTGTCTTTTCCACTATTCCTAGCAAAAGCCCCAGGCTTGAGTCTCACAGTGTTGGTGTGGGTCATGTGACTATCTCTGGCTCATGCTGTTGCCAGGGGGTAGAATGGTCTGATTGGCCTGGCCTCAGTCCTGGAGCTACTGTGGCCATAAATACCTTTGACCCTCATAGGCTGAGATAGGACTTTCCTCAAAGGAAACCTAGGGTGCTGGTATGAGAAGGGGCATGAGGCTGGGTAGGCAAAGGCCATAGCTTGTCCACCTCTCCCCTAGCTACTCTGTGTGCCTGGTCTGGTTGCCTTTTCTCTGGGACTTTGGGCTTATTTTCTTTAAAAAGGGACATGGATAATATCATCTTCCTTTTCATGAAACTATTGAAAGAGGAAATAAATGATTCTTTTAAAATAGAAAAGCTTTTAAAAAGAAAAGAAAAAAAAAAGCCATACTCTTCCCTCCACCCAGACTCATGTGGTCTGCTGTTCAGAGCACATTTCTGCATAGTTTTAGATGTGGCCCCCCTCCTCCCAATCTATGCAGACATTAGTACATTCGTATGTGTATGCACACACTTTCTGATGTGTGTGTCAGCAGCATCACTACATTTGCAAACAGGTAACGTGCTCTAGTGGGTTCACACTGCATGTGGATCATTGTGCATGCACGCTTGTGTATAATGCAAAGTGTTTACTGGCCCTGTGTCGTTGTTCACACCCCACAAACCTCTGCTCTGCATCGACACCCTTGTGTTTACTGGCCACACGTTAGGGTCACTGGGCAGACATCGTGACTCTGGAGTCACTATGGGCTGCGGATCCCTTTGGATTTTGATTCTTTAGGGGTATGTTATGTTTTGAAAATAGAGTTGGTCTCTAAGCCTTAAGTCTTGTTCTCTTTGTTGCCAGGAGGCCCAGAAGATTAACAATGGCTCAAGCCAGGCTGACGGCACTCTCAAGCCCGTGGATGAAAAAGAGGAGACAGTGGCGGCTGAGGTCGGCTGGATGACCTCCGTGAAGGACTGGGCGGGGGTGATGATATCAGCCCAGACGCTGACTGGCAGAGTCCTGGTGAGTCCCCAGTGCCCAGCTCTCAAGATGAGTGGTGTCTGTTCTATTTTCACTTTATTTATAGAGACATGATGTTTTTGCTGGGCCTTCTCTGGGACTTCGGCTGTTGGGAATGAAGGACGGCGAGTGTTTGTGTGTTGTCACTGGGGAGAGACTGTGTTCTCAGTGTATGTCTAAGCCAGTGCTTCATGTGGCTTTGTGGTCTGTGGGGGGATTGCAGAGAGAGTGGGCTAGTCATGGGCGGAGAGGGTCTATTGGGGAAGATGTGGCATACTTTCTCTACCTGGAGAAAAGATCTGTACATGCTACGGCCATGATAGAGGGGAGAAGAGGGTCAAGGAAACGTACCCATCAATCTGCAGGGAACCTACAAATGCCGGGAATCATCTAGGAACTTCTGAGTCCTGATGTGCATGTATATATATTGTCTGATGCCTTATGGGAATGCTCTGTTGTCCTCTGGCCACCAGGCAGAGAGCCTGTTTTGGGCAGTTTCCTGATCTCCTGGGCTGTGTGAGCTGGGTCCTGCTTACAGTGGGAATCCTCAGCTATCCAGATGGTGAAGTTCATGGGCAGCCCCCCCTGAGACTGCCTGGTTCCATGCTGAGAGTGCTGCTTAGGTGTTCTTATATCTGACTAGCTGCCTCTGAGCCCCATCTGCAGCCAGGGCTAATCCTGCCCCTTCTCTGCATTTCTTGTCTTTCCTGTCATCTGCAAGAAGCTCTGGTGGTTCAGTGGCTAAAGCATTGGGCTGCTAGCCAAAAGGTTGGCAGGTCAAACACACCAGCCACTCTGTAGGAGAAAGATGAGACAATCTGCTTCTGTAAAGATTTACAGCCTCAAAAATCCCACGGGGGTAGTTCTACTATGTCCTATAGGATCTTTTATGAGTTGGAGTTGACTTGATGGTGGTAGGTTTGGCTTGGTTTGCTGTGATCTGCTTGTTTTGAAGCTTGGCTTTACTGGCTGGACCTGTGAGCCATGGCTTTTGCAAGGACTGTGGGTGGGACAAACCAACAGCGATTAACCATCTCAGTTTGCCTGTAACTGAGAGGTTCCGGGACTTGCCTGGGACTAGTCAGCGTTAAACCTAGGGAATCTTAGGTAAATGGGGGTGCCTGGGTCACCCTAGCCAGGTCCATGGTCCTACAATATGTGGGTTCCTTCCCCAGTGGTAACCTTGCCAACTGGCTTTCTTAGATCTGCTCCAGGTAAGGAGTTCCCCTGACAACGATGTTGTGTTCTGGGTGATTTCTCATTGTTTTCTGATCGTTCCGGAGACTGTTTTGTGTGGACCACCCTTCCTGTGGTTGAAGCTGGACTCTGTCAAGAGTCACTTGGCTCATAGACAGAAGGACCAGAGATGTCCTGACAGGTATGTGGATTAAAAAAACGGGCAGGGCCATTGGACGGTAAATGTCCTTACCTTTGACATTTTGTGGCAAAAGTTCAATAAGGAGGTGAATGTACATATTGGGAGGTAGTGAAAATTTTACTCATTGGAACCCTTTTTGGGTGTGAACTCCATGTTGAGTTAAGGATAATCTCTCACAAACTGCTTGAGGATAGGAGTAAGACACTGAATGACAAACTCTGTCACAAAGGTCACAAATCCAGCCACCTTTCAGGGAGGACAGGCTTCTGTTCATCGAGGGACTCCTGTTTGCTGAGTCTCCTGAAGAGTTTGAATATGAAACCGGGGCTGATGCAAATAGATGGCAGATAGAAAGGGGAGAAATTTGAAGTTGGGATTTTGGAGGAGGAGAAAATGGTGAGAAGTCCAAACCAAACCAAATCCACTGCCCTCAAGTGGATTCCACTCACAGTGAGCCTATGACAGAGTAGAACTGCCCCATAGGGTTTCCAAGGCTGTAAATTTTTATGGAAGCAGAATGCCTTATTTTTCTCCCATGGAATAACTAGTGGGTTCAACTCATTTTTATTAGCAGCTGAATGCTTTGACCACTATGCCACCAGAGCTTCTGACAACAAGACAGAGGGGGAAGACTTGGGTTGGGCTGGCCCAGGAGTCTTGGCAGCCCAGAAGTGTCTGCTGAAGGGTGTTGACTTGCTGTGGGAGGGGAGAAGGGGGCTGTGGAACCTCCTTCATTCATCTCCCCTCCTGACTTCAGGAAAGTCTCCGATGCTCTTTTGTTCTTGTATGTGAGTGGGCTCTGCTAGGGGAACTTGAAGAAGTACTGAATTCTGGGTCTGCAGTTCACACAAGACAGAATGAGGCTGCACATTCTATGTGTGTGGTGGTGAGGGTGGATGAGGGGCAGTTCACAGATCCAACACATGACCCTTACTCTTTCCATGAGGATATTGCAGACCATTCTAATTACCTTCATCAACATCAACTAAAAGTTACTGAGCACTGACCCTGGGACAGGCATGTTTTTGTTTTTGTGTTTCTCCAGCCCTGTGGAAAACAAGGGATGACCCACATTCTATTCGGTCACGTATAGACATTGCTGAAGTGACTGGAGGGTAATTGCAGTGCGTACAAGCAATATGCATGTGTCTCTGTGTGTGTGTGAGTGAGGAGTAAGGGGACTGAGAAAGCCATTATAGTGAGGGAAATCCTTGAGTGGACACTTTCATGATGAACTGGGCATATGCTATAGCCTTCCCCCTTTATGAAAATCTTAAATATGGTGAGAAGATATCAAAATAAATACATTCACAAACTTGAAAATAAGAAAGAGGCCTCTTAGTGGACCAAAAGCTGTGAAGAATACCTACTAAAATAAAAAGTATTTGAGTTGAACTTTAATGTGTGAGGGCTGGGGTGGTGACACTGGTTAAAGCATCGGCTGTTAATTAGAAGGTCAGTGGTTTGAACACACCAACTGTTTCATGGGAGAAAGATGAGACAGGCAGTCTGCTTATGTGAAGATTTACAGCCTTGGAAACCCTGTGAGCCAGTTCTATTCCATCCTGTCATGTTGCTACGGGTAAGAATCAGTGGCAGTGGGTTTTTTTTTTTTTGTTGTTGTTGTTGTTTTGGAATGTAAGGTAGGATCTTTTTCTTTCTTTCTTCTTCTTCTGTTTTTTTTTCTTTCTTTTTATTGTGATTTGGGTGAAAGGTCATAGAACAAATTCGCTTTCCATACAGCAGTTCACATACACTTTGTCTCATGACATTGACTACAGTTTACCCCAATGCAACAGCTCCCCTCCCACTTCTTCCCAATAGTCACTTCTTCCCTATCTATGTCCATCCCTCCATGCACTCTTGCCCCCTGAGCTGTCTCCCTGTGCACAAACAGCCCTTCTTTCTCCCATGATTGTTCTCTCCCAGGAGTGTATCTACCTCAGGTAAACGTTCAACTCATATGCCTGTATTTTGTTTGGCTGAAAGCCAAAGGTGTTGGTTCAATTCCAGACCTGAAGGGCAGCTAGGGGCCATTGCCTTGGTGGTTCCATCAGGCTCTATCAGACCAGCAAACCTGGTCCCTTTTTTTCTTCCCCCCAAATGATTTTGAGTTTTGTTCCAGATTGTTCTCCCTCTCTATCCAGGATCCTCCTACATAGATTCCCCTCCAAGTGGTTGACAGTGATAGCTGGGCACCATCTAGTTCTTCTGGTCTCATAGTCATATAGGTTGAGGATCACATGGTGTATCATTCACTTGGACTAAGTGTTTCCATGAATCTTTGTTTTTCTTCATTCTTCTTTGCTCTGGATGAGGAGAGACCCATCATTGCATCTA
>NW_006926982.1:0-7592 GCF_000298275.1 Orycteropus afer afer | reverse complement strand
GGTCCAAGATTATCTTCTGTGTCTGTGTTAATTGGTTTCCCTTTTCTTTGTTGAAGAGGGTCTATGCAATCCTTCTGCCTAGTCCGCCATCTTGCCCCGCCTCCCTTTTTTCTTATGTTTTTAAATAAATGAAGTCATATAATATTTGTCCTTTTGTGATTGGTTTATTTCCCTTAGTATAATGTCTTCAAACTCCATCCATACTGTAGCATGTATCAAGACTTCATTTATCCTACTGGCTGAGTAGTAGTCCATTGTATGTATGTACCACAATTTGTTTATCCATTCATTTGTTGATAGGCATTTAGATTGCTTCCACATTTTGGTACACTATTTTTAAATTTTGTTGTTGTTGAAAATATACACATCAGAATTACACCAATTCAACAATTTCTACATGTATAATTCAGTAACATTGATTATTACATTCTTCATATTTGTAAAAATGGCATGTGGTCAGACCTCATCTAACTTCAGGAAGAAGAGAGAGACTCAGTATCATCAGCATCAGCCCAAAGCTGATTCCTATGAGGTGGAGGTCAGACATACCTCCACTCTCTAACCTTTTTACAAATTCTGACACCAGCCATCCCTCCCAAGGCACTCCCTACTTCTTTCTGTGTTGAATAATTCCCTGCAATGGCTACACAGAACTTCACAGAACATACTCACAATTATGGGATTTATTAGAGAAGTAACACATTACAATTAAGGATCAAGTTGGCAATAACAGGAACAATTCAGGATACAGTTCTTCAGTCAGGACAACTTCTTCCTGACTGTGCTCACAGGCAGGTCTCCAATCAGTCCTTGGCTATCAGCCCTTGGTTTGGTCTCTGCCCTTCTTGAGCAAGTGTTACAAAGCTCTTTATCTCCACCAATAAGTACCTGGAAACTGCCTACTCTGTCAGCAAGCCTCCTTCCCAAAGGCCCTCAACTCTCACTCCATGGGCAGGGAAGCACAGTAGGCACCTCTCTCTGTGGTCTGGGAAACCCAATACGCTGTCCCGTGATGATCTGTTGGTTCCTGGGGACTCACATTGCTACCACCTACAGTGTTACGGCTCTCTCTTGGGTCTAGGAGGTTCTCAGTGCAGACATCCTGGGTCAGAAGGACACACTCCACTTCTGGTTCTTCTTCTTGATGGTAGTGAGGTCCCCCCTTCAGCTTCTGGGATTGGCCCCACAGCCTAGTGGGATGGCAAATCTGACCAAGCTTGTACAGAGGTTTCATACACCTTATTTGCATGGTTCCACCCCATTTAAGGATTCTTTATCACTTACTTCCTTTAGCAAAAACATCCAATCCCCTTGGTGGTCCACAAGTACCTTATTTGCATAATCCTATCCAATCATTTTATGGGAGTAACAAAACCATGGCTAGAAGAGCCATATAAAGTAATTCACTGTGTTGCAATATCATTGCACTATTTTAACAGCTGGAAAATTGCTCCTCTTTTTCCAAATACCCTTTGATGGTTCCACCAGGTAACTTTTCGTAAGAATTTTACAGTCAAGTGCTTCTTTACAATATTAACTTTTTCCATCAACAAACAACATTGCCTTCCCATGTTAAGCATTTTAATAAAAGTATTTTTAATTCATACAAGTCAGTTCAGATGAAAATACTCCTCAATACTGTGAGTAATTTTTCCATATGTTAAAATAGACACTGCTAGGTTTGAGCAGTACAAAGCACACGAACTCCCTCATTTCACCAGAGGGGCTACTCCTGGAGTAGATCTTGCTGTGATCCCCCAATGTCTCTCTCTTTCTCTTAGTAGTAGAATCCCGTGGTTAGTTGTCACATGGCCCTCCAGAATAAAGACATTTCCCACCCTGCCTTCCAACTAGTTGTAGCCTTGTGATTAAGTGTTGGCTGTGGAAATTTAAATGGAGATGTTCTACACAATCACAGGAAGTGTTGTCGGAGAAAAGGGATACTTATTGTCTTCTTTTTGCTGGCTGAATGCAGATGTAAGCAGCCATTCTGGAACAAGAGTAGAGAATCATGGCCTGAAGATGGTGGAGCCAAGAAGGGGCCCTGGCACTGGGAAGCCTCCTAACTAACCAGCCTGTACCCTTACCTCCATACAATTTTCTACCTTGTTGAAGCCATTATTTTTCTTTTCTTTTTTTAAAATTTTTATTGTGATTTGGGTGAAAGTTTATAGAACAAATTCATTTTCCATACAACAGTTCAGACACATTTTGTTTCATGACATTGACTGCAATTTCTCACAATGTAACAGCTCTCTTCCCACTTTCTCCCTGTAGTTATTCCTTCCCTGTGTCCTTCTTTCCCATGCATTCCTGCCACCACCCCACCCCATGCCCATGAGCTATCTCTCTGTGCAAGCCCTGCCCTTCTGTTTGCCCAGGATTGATCACTCTAAGGAGCGTATCTACCTGATGTAAATGTTCACCCTATATGCCTGTCTATTGTTTGGCTGGAAGCCATAAAAGTGAGTTCGGTTCCAGACCTGAAAGGTAACTAGGCTCCACAGTCTCAGGGGTCTCACCAGGCACTATCAGACCAGTAAACCTGGTCTTTTTTTGAAATGATTTTGAGTTTTGTTCCACCACTCTATCCAGGATCTCCTGCACTGACCCCTTTTTGAGTGGTTGACAGTGGTAGCTGGGCACCAACTAGTTCTGGTTTCATGGTCATATAGGCTGAGGATCACACGTCCACTAGTCCTCTGGACTAATTGTTTCCATGTGTTTTGGTTTTCTTCATTCTTCTTTGCTCTGGAGGAAGAGAGACCTATTGTTGCATTAGATGGCCTGACGCCATTATTTTCACTTCTTTTTCACATGAGGTCAAATTGATAACTGATACACCTTGAATGGGAAGAGCAAAAATGGTGAACTTGGGAGTGTTCACAGACTTCCTTCTTTCCTCAGCCTACCAAAGAGAATCCCATCAATGCCAGCCCAATTTCTGCCTCTCTCACTCTCCTATAAAGAAAGAATTCTATCTTGCTAGGATAGAGACTGAGTCAATATAGCTAATAAAATCCTGAAAGTGATGTGGAGGGAAAAGGAAGGGGTGGAAGAAAAGCCACAGGGAGATAAGAGAAGAGTGGACTCAGGAGTTTGAGAGCAGGGTCTGAGATTTTCTAACAGGTGAGGCTGTGAGAACTATGTCAGTCCCTTTTAATGTCTTTGAAAGAAGCAATTAAAGAATAAAAATCCTTCTTAATTAATTTTGACTGTGTGCTAAATCTGAAGTGTTCTTCTTCAATAGCACAGTTTATCTCTTAGATAGCTCTGCCTGGTCCTGCCTGGAAAGTTAGAAATAGCCAATACTAAACTCACATACATATGCACCAGGTTATTGAATACACAAATGTGAATGAATCTGTGCAGAGTTGAAAAATGAAGGGCAGAGAAGTTAAAGGACTTCCTGGGATAATTAGAGCTATGTTGGATCTGTTTATTATAGAAGGGAGTGGGTCAGAGATTGCTTCCAAGGTTTTGAACATGTATAGCTAGAATGATGGAACTGCTCATGGGCATGAGGAGTTTGTGTGAGGGGAAGAAGGAAACATAGCCTTCCTACGTTTCTTTTTAGGAGACACAGAGGGGATGCAATCTATGGACGGTTTTGAGTGAAAATGGACAGTATGTTGACCATAGAGCTGTGGTTTCCACAGTGCATTGCGAAGATGGCTGTAACAACTCCTCCTATCCCCACATATGTGCTTTTATGCAATTTGACTTTACCACCGTTCCCATCAAAGGTGGAGTCATTCCCCCACTCCTTTGAATCTGGGCTGGTCTTATGATTTGCTCTGATCAATGGAATGAGGCAGAGGCCATGTTGCCTGACTTCTAAGACGAGGCCTTAAGAAGTCATGCAGTTTCTTATTTTTCTCTCTTAGACTACTGCCTTGAGACCTTTGTGTCCTGAAGCAGCGCAGGATGAAATACTATATGGACAGAGGGGTCTACTGTTGTAACTGAGCCCAGCCACAGCTCACTCACAAGCTGACATGAATGGGCCCAGCAAGACCAATTGAAGAATCACCCAGCCAACTTGCAAAATTGTGAAAAATAATAAATCTTTGTTGTTTTAAACTATTAATTGTTGGGGGTGTTTATTATGCAGCATAGATAACTGACAGAATTCTCAACTTGAGAACAGAATTCTCAAATTACTAAGGGAGTTTTTTAAAAATGCAGATAATCAGGTTCAATCCTCAAAAAAATAAAAAACTCACTGACATTGAGTCAATGCCAACTCACAGTGATGCTCGTTGGGTTTCGGAGGTTGTTAATCTTTACAGAAGTAGATCACCCCATCTTCCTTCTGCAGAACAGCTGGTGGGTTTGAACCACTGATCTTCTGATTAGCAGCCAAATGTCTTATCCACTGTACCACCAGAGCTCCATCAGAGGTTCAATCCTCAGAGATCCTGAATTAGTCTTATCCAGAGACCAAGGCATCTGTGTGTTTAATTTTTCCAAAACTCCGTAAGTAATTCTAATGTGTGCCCAGAGGTATTAACCACAGGCAGGCTGTTATTTTGCAAGTGACAAAAGGTGGAAGGAGAAAAACTGAAGCTCTTGAGCTACATGCTGTAGCACAGCTGTCATCAGCTGGCCGATGAGGAGCACCAGCAGGAAGATGCTGAAGGAGACAAGCTGTGTTCTCATGTTCTTTGCAAAGTCTCTCTGTATCTTTGGGATGTGAAATTCCTGCTCCAGACATTACACTTGGTGAAACAAATACAAAATACCTAAGATCCTATAAGGGCACTCCAAGCTATAAAATTTCACATTTACATTTTCATATTTAGCACGTATGGAAATTTCCAGCCTGAGCCAACATTCTCCAAACATAAGGATATGACTACTGCCTTTTGCTTTAATCTGTTCATTTTATTGTGAACAGAAATACGGAATACTCCTTGGAAGTGAGAATGGCCAGACTTCGTCTCACCTGTTTTGGTCATGTTGTCAGAAGGGACCATTCCCTGGAGAGAGGTGTCATGCTTGGTAAAGTGGAGGGTCAGCGAAAAAGGGGAAGACCCTGAACAAGATGGATTGACATGGTGGCTGCAACCACAGGCTCAGGTATAGCGAGGAGAATTGCCCATGACTAGGCAGTGTTTTGTTCTGTAGTACATTGGGTCACCATGAGTCAGAGACGACTCGATGGCACCTAACAACAACAACAACACAACAAGAAATACTGTCTGCTGTCTTCAACCAATGAATTCCATTGGCTCGAGTGCTCCAAACAAAGAGCAAACAACCACGTTAAAAGTGGTGAAATAGCAGTTTTACAACAGAATTAGTGGAAAGCAGGTTTGTTTCAGGCTCTGAAAACTCACTGTCCTTAGGTTTCATTTTTCATTTTCACACCATTTGCTCCTTTGATAGGACATGATATTGAGCCCAAAACTTCCGATCTTTGAAGGTTTTAATTTTCCATGTTCCATATCTAGTGCTCCTATCTCTTTTGGCAAAAGCACAAATGTATCAATTCTACCAAAATGAATCTCCTTGATGTTTTCAGGATGCCAAGACTAGCACCTCCAAATGCAGTGCCCAAACCTGCAGTGATTACCTCAGGCCATCTCTGTCTCCGTAAAACCCAAAGGTCCTCTTGATTTGGCCTCAGCTTACCTATCCAGCCTCATCTCTTGAACTTCCTCCCAGACACACTGAAATTCTTTTATTTCCTTGAAGGCTCACACTCATTCTCATTGTAGGACTTGGTCACCACATTTTCTGAAACATTCCCCACTCCTCCAATGTCACCTTCTCTGTCCAGCCTCCCCTGGCCCCACCCTGACACAGGTGGTATGAACTAAAGAGCTATAGTTTTGGGACCCAAGCACAGGGTATCATTGTGGTTGGTGAACATGTCACAGCCATACCCAATGGACTGAGTTGGACCAGTAAATACTATACAACACTCATCTTTCTACGTTATCACACACTTTTTGAAAACCTAGATTCTAATTACTATACAACAACTCTCTATTCAAGCAACATCTAGGTTCTTTCCAATTTGGGTCAATTTTAAATAAGGTTTTGATGAACAACTTACTAGCTGGTTGACCTTAACTTTGAATATTAATTCACTTCTCTAGGCCTCAGTAAAAGGCATCTGTAAAAGCAGGAAGCTCGAGAGCTGCTGTGACACACATAAAGCAAGTACAACAGTGTCAGGTACATATAAGCTCTCCATGAAGGCTAACTCTTGATATTGTTATCTTTATGTTAAATCTAGTTTTACTTAGGATAATCTTTACTCATTTTCTTAAACAATATTTATTTTAATATGCATAAGGCACTGTGCTTGCCCTAAGAATATAGAGACTACATATTTGCTTTATTGCAAATACTTTCTCTACGCACTTGATCTTAGGAGGGGAGACAAATGTTGAACAAGTAATTCCAAACCTAAACCGAACTCACTGCCACTGAGTCAGTTCCGAACTCCATTGGGTTTCCAAGGCTGTAAATCTTTACAGAAGCAGACTGCCTCATCTTTCTTTCGCAGAGCAGATGGTAGGTTTGAACCACCAACATTTTGATTAGCAGTCAAATGCTTTAACTGCTACACCACCAGAGCACCTTGAACAAGTAATTATAGACATGAGAAAAGCTATAAAAAGTAAGGGAAAGGAATGAGGACTGCCAGGAAGAGCTGATTCTACAATTGCACAAATGTATCACTTCTTCCAAAACGAATCTCCTTGATGCTCTCTGTGAGGGTAGGGGTCCAGGGAAGGGTTCCTTGAAGAAGTGACCATTGTGGTAAGACCTGAAGGTGAACTAACATTAGCTGGGCACAGTCTCCCACTCCCACTGCATTGATTACAACTCACAGAGACCCTACAGGACAGAGTAGAACTGTTTCGAAGGGTTTCCAAGGCTGTAAATCCTTACAAAAGCAGACTGCCACATCTTTCTCCTGTGGAGCAGCTCATGGGTTTGAACTGCTGAGCTTTCGGTTAGCAGTCATGCCACCAGGGCTCCTTGGACATAGTCTAGAGCCACAGAAATTCTGTTTTATGGCTCTGAATACCAAAAACTCACTGCCATCCAGTCAATTCCAACTCATAGCGACACCGATTGGGTTTCCAAGGCAATCATTATGGAAGTAGATTGTCCCATCTTCCTTCTGCAGTGTGCTGGTGTATTTGAATCACCAACCTCCTACTTAGCCTACTTTTGCCTTAGGCACTATGCCACCAGAGCTCCATATGGCTCTGAATAGATAGATAGGCCTTAATTGCTTTCCAAAGGATTATACATATTTACCCCTCTTCCCAGAGTGTCAGAGTACCTTCTACCACACAATGACTAGCTTTGAGGAAGATAAAACATTCAAGGTTTTTGATGTATACTGCCAAATTGCCTCCTGTGAGGGCTTATAATGCCTCTAGCAACACAGAAAGGTGTAACAGACATGGTTTTTAAACCTCTTGTTTCTCCTATCTTTCTTCATGGGATAACTTTCACAAAAATGGTTGCTGTTAGGTGCTGTCAAATAGTTTCTGATTCATGGCAACCTTATGGACAACAAAACAAAATACTACCCAGCCTGTACCAGCCTCACAAAAGTTTCT
>NW_006926981.1:6867-7484 GCF_000298275.1 Orycteropus afer afer | reverse complement strand
TTAATTTAAGTCCATTGAAAGTCTCAAGATTGGCAGAGCATGGCAGGCTGCTGAACAATGACACAGCTACATGCAGGGTTCAAGCATGCCATATACTAGAGACTATTCCCAAAGCTGTTTCTTATATACAGGAAGAAGACTACATACCCAAAGCAGCTACTCAGCTGCTCCAGTAGATTCCACCATGGAGTTAATTACCAATCTCACCATGGGGGAATAACTACATTCAGCTGCCCAACCACTCAACCAGGCCCAGCCAAGTTGACAAACAAACATAACCACCACATGATTCCTTTCTGAGCAGTCAGCAGTGGTAGCTGGGCACCATTTAATCCTTCTGGTCTCAGGGTTGTGGAGGCTGGGTTTCCCATGGTCCATTAGTCCTTTATTATTATTATTATTATGTTGTTGTTGTTGTTGTAATTTGGGTGGAGATTTACAGAACAAATTCACTTTCCATACAACAGTTTACATATACTTTGTCTCATGACCTTGACCACAGTTTACCACAATGCAACAGCTCCCCTCCCACTTCCTCCCCATAGTTATCTCTTCCCAGTGTCCATCCCTCCATGGACTCCTGTCCCCTGAGCTGTCTCCCTGTGCATAGGCAGCCC
>NW_006926981.1:5040-5699 GCF_000298275.1 Orycteropus afer afer | reverse complement strand
GTTATTTGCCATCTTTGGTTCTCTGTTCAAAGGACTCCCTTTAGCATCTCTTGTAAGGTTGGTCTGGTTTTAACAAATTCCCTTAGTTTCTGCTTGCAGTGTAGCAAATTACTTAGTATGGCTTTTCTACCCATAAGTCATTGTAAACTTAGTGGTGGAATGAGCAACTGAGGAGCTCCTGATTGTAAATATTATCTACCTGGGTTATTTCTGTTGGGCGTGGCACAATGCAATGTTATGGGAGGCTCACTCTCAGGTGCTTAGAATTCTGTTGTTATGATTAGTTGGTTTGGCCATTGTGCCAAGCTCAAAAGGAGGCCTCCTAGAGGCAGAACTCTCTCTGACTGCTGGTTGAGGAAGACATGCTGCTGAAAGAGACAAGTGCTCCTGAAAGAGACACATGCTGCTGGGAAAGAGATGCAACAGATGCTCATTGCTGAGTGAGACACTGAGGGACACGCACTGCTGGGGAGAGACTGTGAGAGACTGTTGGCTGAAGGATGGTGGGCTGGGAGAGAGACTGAGCATTCTTCCTGAACTTGAGTTGTAGCCTGGTGCTTCCCTAATAAAGCCTGTAATCCGTGAGTTCTGTGTGGCCACTGCAGTGAATTATCGAACCCAGGAGAGAGGTGGTGGGTGCTTTGGGAGGAAGGGTTAGA
>NW_006926981.1:0-4485 GCF_000298275.1 Orycteropus afer afer | reverse complement strand
AAGATAATTCTTTTGAATTCCTTATCAGAGAGTTCCAATGCTGCTTCTTCCTCAGGGATGTGTTCTGGGTCTGTATCCTGCTTCCTTGTTTCTACCACTTGATTCTGCTTCTTTGTGTGGACTGTGATTGTCTGTTGTCTCCTAGGCATCGTGGCATTTTTATATTTAGATCTCTGTTAACTGTTTGTGAAGAGCAGCCAAGGGTGATTCTGGCTCTTCTTGGTGGTTTTTTATCATTGACCCATTGGTGGAGAAGGAGGTAGTGGCTCTCACTCAGTAAGTGAAGTCACAGGAGGTGTGGGTGTAGTTGTGTCTTATGGGGACTATTGTTGTCTCCCACTGAATTAGACACAAATTACAATTAAATAACCATCAAAAAACTAAAAGCACAGGGACAAAAAACACGCTGTGTAATCACACAGGAACAGTAACCAAAAAAAGAAAAAAAGGAAAAAGAAGAAGAAAAAACAAGAAAATCTGCAATATCTGGGGATAGGGCATTAAGAGAAAAAAAGTAGAGAAGGGGAATAATGAAGAAAAAAATGGAAAAAATGCAAAAAGAAAAACAAGGAACGACGTTAACCACAAGAAAAAAGGGGGAAAAAAACTTAAATTAAAAAAAAAAAAATTTCAACCAGGAACAGGGAAAAGAAAAAATATTGAAAACTAGGACCTGAGAGGGGAAGATTAAGAATAATAGTAAAAAGGACAAAAATATTAATAATAATAGTTGTTTTAAAACAGAAAAATATAAGCAAACTAATCACCAGAAAAAAGAAAGCGAAAAAGGAAAAAAGAAAAAAAAAAAAATCAGTGGAGGACAGGGCAGGGCACCAAGGCTCCGTCTGAGCACACAGACTTTGATAGAGTTCTTGTGGGCCCAGAAGGTAGGTGGTAGTGGGGGATGGCCGCACCTCCGTTCACCAAGTGAGTGTGGGGTATAAGAGTAACAAGAGGAATGTCGTACCTTTTCTGTCTTGCAGGTCCCGAGTGCCCTTGGGGTTGCTGGAAAGCAGAACGTGTTCTTAAGCCCCAGAAATCTGCGAGAGTGCTGCTGCTTTAAATATCCAAAATAGTCAAGCTGCTTTTTAAACCTTCAAAATGGCGGCACCCTCTGGACCAGCAAAAGTCCACAGCTCAGCCCACCTTTCTCTTCACCTTCTCTGTTTGTTCCCCGGCCACCATGCACAGTCCTCTGTGCAGTCCCCGGCTAGCAGGGTGATTGTTAGGTTAATTCTTAGGTCCTACCACCACTTGGGAATCTCCAAGCTGTCTGTGCTGTCAGGATTGCTCAGGATCGCTGCCAGATCGCAGCTCCGTCTGTCTCCTTTTTTGGTATTTTCACCCAATTTCTTCTCCTAATTGGGGTGTAGTCCACTTCTATATCCTTCCCTTCAAGGCTTAGGGGTCCAGGATTATCATCTGTGTCTGTGTTAATTGGTTTCCCTTTTCTTTGTTGAAGGAGGTCTGTGTAGTCTTTCTGCCTCGTCCACCATCTTGCCAAAACTCCTCCCCATTAGTCCTTTGAGTGGATTATTTCCTTGAATCTTTGATTCTCTTCACTCTTCTTTGCTCTGGATGGGGGGAGACCAATATTTGTACTTTGGGATATTGTTTTGTTTCACTATCTTGTCTGCTGCAGAGGATATGGGGAAAGAATTTCAGAGACTTCTCTCTGGCCTTCCCTGCTTTCATAGTTCTTACCTCACAGGCCAAGGAACCTATGTGCATGTTGTGCCAACTATCAAGGATGTCTTTTCTAGTTATTTTGGGACCAAGGCAATTGCCATCAGGTGGACCTACAGTGGGATGGTTCTCATCATGGATTCCCTGGGTAATGCAGATGGTTAATGCATTTGACTGCAAACCAAAATGTTGGAGGTCTAAGTCAACTTGTAGGCACCTCAAAAGAAAGATCTGGAAATCTATTTCTGAAAAACCATGTCTTGAAAACCTTATTCTCACATTTCTACTCTGACATATATGGAGTTACCAGGTGTTGAGATCAACTCAATGGCAACTGGAGAAAAAAAAAATGTCATCCTCATAGTCACACTTAATTTACTAATCTTGCCCATACAAAAGCCAGACATACGCAGAAGGATAACAGTAGAAGTACAAAAGATCAGTCAATTAGCAGTCTTAATTGCCATATGTGGTAAAGAAACATGCGCTTCTTGAAATAATAGCTCCTCGCATAGTATTTATCCCTGGTAGAGATGGAGCACCTGACCATGCAGCCAGAAGTGTCTATAGTAAGCTGGTTCTGTCAATCAGATCCCATAAGTCATAAGGTGAAATGGGCCCAGCAGCAATCCATTATAAGATGGAAGTTGTGTATCTGGGACACAAACAGGTCAATGAGAGCACAAGTAAGCCACGTTAACATGTTGTCCAGGCCCCATGTCATGCACCACTGTGGTACTGGTACCTCTCCTTCAGCTCCCATTATAGCTGCATGGTGAAGGGGAGGGGCAGTTCATTATGACCAGCTGACAGAGGAGAAAAGCCAAGCTCAGTTTATGGATAAGTCAGTTTAGTATGTAGGTATGTGGTGAAATGAACTCCTTTTGTGGCCTTTTGCCTTGGTTCTTTGTAAAAATAGCTTGAGAGATTTTTTCCCCTAAGTCCTAGTTTTCTACCCCAGAAGATTTGTTACTTTTGTCTAGATTGATGGACATTCCCTGGGAAAGCTATAAATAACTTGACTTTTTGTCTGGCCATGGGCTACAGCCTGCCCAGTGATTGGATTGCACCTTGCAAGAACTGGTCAATATATTATGAATATGAAGTGACTATAGCCTACTATGCAACTAAAGTGTCTGTGGCCTACCAAAAGGGGACTGGTCAGTTAGTGGGACTGGTCAGTTAGTGGCCCTGGTGGGAGGACCATGACTTGAATTTGACAAGGAAGTTTTTTATGTATGTGGCCAACTCCGCAGATGTTGGCAGAGAGAAGCATAAGGAAGAAAGAAGAGAAAAGCAGCAAAGAAAGGGGAGGCAAGGAACCTCCTAAAGAGCTATAACACAGATTAATAGTTGTAATACTGAAGGCAAGGACAGTGGCAACAGGCCCCTTCCCTGTAGCAGGGTAGGTAGTGACAGCTGAGAGGTCAAAGGCAGAAAGGCTTGTCCTGAGGGGGTTGAGAGAAACCTGTCCTGATGGAAGCTGAGGGGAAGCTCTTCTTCTTCAAGGGTGCAAGAAGAGACCTAAGGGAGCTGAGAAGAAATTTGTCCTCAGGTCTTGAGAGGAGGCTTGTCCTGAGTTGTAGCCTGTTGATAGTGATTCCAAGTTGTACCTGATACTTCTTTAATATACCACTTAACTCTAAGTACAGTTTGTGAGTTCTAAGAAACAATGCAGTGAATTGCTGGACCCAAATGGGGGGCAGGAGGGAAGAGTGCTAAGGGTTGAGAAAGTAGCTGGTGTCAGAGATGGAGTGGTACAGCAGCTTGGAGAATGCAGAAATCAGATATATTTTTGACCTCCACCTCATAGGAATTGGCTTTGTGCTGATTATTATATTTAAACTTATTCATACAAGGTGCAAGATGAGAATGGACCTCAGTTACATTATAGTCCCACTTGAGGATGGCCTTGAAAGACAGCAGTGGGGGAAAATCCTCCCAATGGGTAGGGTTCCAGGCAATGTACTGAATTGTCTACTTTGTGTAAAAAGAGAAATGGAGAATGGCTTAGCTGGCTGAGTGATTAGGGGATTGGAAAGATTGTAAAATCAGAAATAAGGAGGCTGGGTTACAGGAATGTGGATAGACATACGGGTACAAAATGTAAACATCTTTATATCACATTTTAATACTTGCTAGAAAGCATCTACCATGGAAGAAGCATTAGGCAAACAAGTAGACAGAATGACTTAGCCAGCCTGTAACTGGCCATTCCAATGTTTGCACAGTTCACCCAAGAACAAAGAACATAGTAGCCAAGATGGCAGGAATGGGAGCTATGAATAGGCATCACAGCATAGCTCCCACTCAACAAGGCTGATCTACCTACTACTGCTACTGAATATTCAACCTGCCAGCAAAAAAAAATGACAAAAGTTGAACCCCTGATTTGACACCATCCCTCAAGGAGACCAATCAGCCAGTTGGTGGCAAATTGACTAGGTGCCCTCTACCTTAGTTGTTAGGTGCCATCAAGTGGTCTCTGACTCATAGCGACCCCATGCACAGCAGAACGAAATACCACCTGATCCCATGCCAACTCCACGATCCCTGCTATACTTGAGCCCATCATCGCAGCCACCGTGTCAGTCCATCTCGTTGAAGACATCCCCTTCTTTCGTCAACCCTCCACCTTCCCAAGCATGACATCCTTCTCCAGGTTGAATGGTCCCTTCTGACAACATGACCAAAATAGGTGAGACGAAGTCTGGCCATTCTCACTTCCAAGGAGCATTCTGGCTGCACTTCCTCCAGGACAGATCTGTTAGTTCTTTTAGCAGTCCATGGTACTTTCAG
>NW_006926980.1:7589-8146 GCF_000298275.1 Orycteropus afer afer | reverse complement strand
TTCCTTCCGAGGAGTGGCTGGTGGGTTTGAACCGCCAGCCTTCTGGTTAGCAGTCAAGTGCCTTAGCCACTATGCTTCCAGAACTCCCAAATAATGAATAGGCGGTAGTTATTGGTCGCATAGTGTGAAAAACATGAACCTAAATGTATGTATGCAGCTCTTAGTCAGTTATGCTAAAGGATGGACAAATGGAAAAGCTTTAATAGATTTATATTTGATTTTGGAATACATTTTTGATTATTACAAATGGATTACTCTGCTATTCCAGGTATTTTCAGTAGTGTTTCACGGTGTAATAAAATCAAATTGCAAAAAGCCAGCTCAGAAGAAGCTGGAAAATTGTATTGTTTCTGGCATCCTATCTCTGTCCAAATCTTACATTTTTAAAAGATGCATTCAGAGGATAATTAGTATCACTGAACAGATTGATGCAAAGCCAGTGTGGAGAGAGAGAGAAGATTTTAGAAGTATTTTAGTTTTAAAATGCCTTTATTGGTAGTAGAGACTTGGACTTCGTGCTACCATATGCTTAGAAGACAATTTTTTTTTTTTTTTTA
>NW_006926980.1:4911-5669 GCF_000298275.1 Orycteropus afer afer | reverse complement strand
CAGATGTGATGCATTGAATACCAGTGACTGAAAACCAGAAGAATTGTGGGATGACATCAGAGCATCATCCATGAAGAAAGCAAGAGGTCACTAAAAAGACAACAAAAGAAGAGAAGACCAAAATGAATTACAGAAGAGACTTTGAAAATTGCCCTTAAGCAGAGAGTAGCTAAAGCAAATGGAAGAAATGACAAGATAGAAGAGCTGAACCGAAGATTTCAAAGAGAAGCTCGAGAAGACAAAGCCAGTTACTGTAATGAAATGTGCAAAGATCTGGAGTTAGAAAACCAAAAGGGAAGAACATGCTCTGCATTTCTCCAGCTGAAAGAATTGAGGAAATAATTTAAGCCTCGAGTTGCAATATTGAAAGATTCTAAGGGCAAAATATTGAATGATGCAAGGAGCATCAAAAGAAGATGGAAGGAATACACAGAGTCACTGTACCAAAAAGAACTGGTCGATTTTCATCCATTTCAGGAGGTGGCATATGATCTAGGACCAGTGGTATGGAAGGAGGAAGTCGAAGCTGCAATGAAGGAATTGGTGAAGAACAAGGCTCCGGGAATTGACGGAATACCCATTGAGATATATCCACAAATGGATGCCCCATTGGAGGCACTCACTCGGTTAGGCCAAGAGATTTGGAAGACAGCTGCCTGGCCGACTGACTGGAAGAGATCCATATTTGTACCCATTCCAAAGAAAGGTGATCCCACAGAATGTGGAAATTATTGAACAATATCATTAATATCACACAC
>NW_006926980.1:0-4522 GCF_000298275.1 Orycteropus afer afer | reverse complement strand
ACTTATTCAATCTATATGCTGAGCAAATAATCCGAGAAGCTGGACTATATGAAGAAAAACGTGGCATTAAGATTGGAGGAAGAATCATTAACATCCTGAAGATACGCTGATGATACAACTTTGCTTGCTAAAAATGAAGATGAATTTAGTCACTTACTGATGAAGATTGAAGAACACAGTCTGCAGTATGGATTACATCTCAATATAAAGAAGACAAAAATCCTCACAACTGAACCAATAAGCAGCATCACGGTAAATGGAGAAAAGATTGAGGTTGTCAAAGAATTCATGTTGCTTGGTTCTACAATCAACGCCAATGGAAGCAGCAGTCAGGACATGAGATGACGTGTGGCACTGGGTAGGTCGGCTGTGAAGGAACTGTTTCAAGTGCTGAGGAGCAAGGATGTCCCCTTGAGGAATAAGGTGTGCCTGACACAGGCCATGCTATTTCCAGTCGCCTCCTATGCATGTGGACAATGAATAAGGAAGACTGAAGAAGAGTTGATGCTTTTGAGTTGTGGTGCTGGTGAAGAATGCTGAAAGTACCATGGACTGCTAAAAGAACTAACAGATCTGTCCTGGAGGAAGTGCAGCCGGAATGCTCCTTGGATGCGAGGATGGCCTACTTTGGTCATGTTGTCAGAGGGGACCATTCCCTGGAGAAGGATGTCATGCTTGGTAAGGTGGAGGGTTGGCGAAAGAGGGGAAGGCCTTTGACAAGATGGATTGACACAGTGGCTGCAGCAATGGGCATAGGTATAGCAAGGATTAATGGAGCTGGTGTGGGATCGGATGATGTTTCGTTCTGCTGTGCATGGGGTCGCTATGAGTCAGAAACAACTCGACGGCACCTAACAACACCACCACTCACCAAAGTAGGATGAAGACAAATATAATTTAATGAATGTTTAAGAGCTACAGAATCAACAGCTTTGTTGGGTACATATTTTAAGACACTCTAGCCACATTGCTAGGCACTGGGATACAGATCTTGAATTAAGACAGGCAGGGTCCTTGCCCACATGAGCCTACTGTCTAGTCCCCCTTGTTAACTCCACCTTACATCATTTTATGTATATAATATGTGAATAGTGGACACTAAAGCTTGAGAGATCAGATAATTTGCATAGCTAGTTACTAAGAGAATGGCGCTAGAATGCAAGTGTCTTTCATGGGAGATAAAAGCAAAACGTATACTCATTTATGCAGAGTTTTAAGGCTCACTAATATATTTATTCCTTTACTGTGTGCTGGGGGATACAACGGTAAGTAAACAGACACATCTCTACTGTGGTGTAGAACACAAAAGGAATATTTTGGGGAAACCTGACATTTTGCCAGTATTATACTGCTTAATTTTTTTTTTTTAATCTCATGAGAGGGTTGTTGTTACCTGCCATCCATCTGACTCATAGCAAACCCCTGTACAATGGGATGAAATGTTTCTTGGTCCTGTGCCATCCCCATGGTCAGTTGTGGATTGGACCATTTATGATCCACAGGGTTTTTATTGGCTACTTTTTGGAAATAGATTACCAGGCCTTTTTCCCTCGTTTTCTTAGTCTGGAAGCTCCACTGAAGCCCTTTTAGTGTCATAGCACCTGACAGGTGGTGGCTGTGCATTGGCCAAGAATTGAACCAGGTCTACCTCATGGAAGGGGAGAATTCTACTATTCAACCACCAGTCCTCTCGTTTATGAGGGGGCTAGACACTATCAAATATTCATTCCTTTTAATGTGACTAAGTGCAGTGAGTCCCCCCCCCCCCCCCCCCGCCCAATACGTGAAGTCAGTTTTATTGAAGGACTAGGACTTCTGAATGAGGGGAGAGGAGTTAGATGTTGTAGGTTTTCTGTGGGATGTCACAGGAGTATCTGGTGCTTGATGATACACAAAGTGAGCTTTACTTATTTCAAAATTTATAGAGGACCTCAGCTTTTGGCCATGAGCAAGAGAGCCTGTTTTTTCACCTGGGTTGGATGATGACTCTCTGATTCCAGCACCCATATCCTGACTAATATTTGACACATTCGCCACATTATGAGTTAAATTGACTTTCTAGGATCGTAAGTAACTAGTAAGTTCCAAATATATGATTGAAAAATAAATTTTTAGAACCTAAGAGTAACTGGGTGGTGCAAATGGTTAGCATACTCAGCTACTAATCAAAAGATTGGAGGTTTAAGTCTACCCAGAGGCTTTTTGGAAGAAAGGCCTGGTGATCTGCTTCCACAACCACAGCCATTGGAAACCCTGTGGAGCACAGTTCTACTTTGACACACATGGAGTCTCCATGAGTTGGGGATGACTTGACAGCAGCTGGTTCATTATTGGTAATTTGGAGATTGTTCATTCTTTGGATTTACTGAGCTTTGCTGTTTCTCAAATAATTAACAATTATATTCTCTCTTAGCAACAGAGTAAACTAAGTTGAAAGTAAATAAGAAGACTGACCAAGGCTTACCCAAATAGCATAGAGCTAGATTTAATATTCCAGAAGCATTAATTAAGTAATCCTTTTTTTAATGCATTTATTGAAATATATGTACAGTGAAATACACACAACTAAACTGACATGGGTCAATGCATTTTTTTTTTTTTTTTTTTTGCAGTGTTCCCTCTCCTTCCTTCCCACCCCTGGCAACCAACAAATAAAGTTTCCCTCCATATATAAACCTTTCCTTGACCTCCCACAACAGTGAATTGATACTATATTTGTCCTGTGATTGACTTATTTGATGCAACATAATGTCCTCCAAGTTCATCCATATTATGTGGTGTTTTGCAGACTCTACATTATTCTTTAGTGCTGCATAGCATTCCAGTATGTGTATGTACCATAGTTTGGTCATCCACTCTTCCGCTGATGGGCACATAGGTTGTTTCCATCTTTTAGCTATTGTAAATAGTGCTGTGGTAAACATGAGCGTACATGTATCTGTTCCTATCCTGGCTCTCACCTCTTTGGATGTATACCTAGTAATGGAATTGCTCTGGTAGCATAGTGCCTAAAGCACTTGACTGCTAACCAGAAGGCTTGCAGTTCAAACCCACCAGCCACTCCTCGGACGGAAGATGGGGCAATCTACTTCTGTAGTGATACTGCCTCGGAAACCCAAGGAGGGGTCGCTATGAGTCGGGTCCGACTCAGTGGCACATAACAACAACAACCACAGCAATGGGATTGCTGGGTCAAATGGTATCTCCAATTAACTTTCTAAGGAATCGTCATATTGCTTTCCATAGTGGTTGTGTCACTTCACAGTCACACAAGCAGTGTATGAGAGTCCCAATCTCTCCACATCCCCACCAGCATTTGTTATTTTCTGTCTCATTGAACCTTGCCATCAGTGCTGGGGTGAGATGGTATATGTCATTGTTGTTTCGATATACATCTCTTTTAAGGCCAATGATTGTGAGCATCTTTTCATGTATTAGCTGACCACCTGAATATCCTCCTTGGTGAAGTGTCTATTCATGTCTTCTGCCTATTTTTCAATTGGATTGTTAATTCCTTTGGTGTTGAGGCATTGGAGTTTTCCATCAATCTTAGAGGTAAGTCCCTTGACAGATATGCAATTATCAGCAAATATGAATTGTTGATTCATATTGCTGTCATTTTTGTTATATGTTTTTTCATTGTGTAGATTTCTTTGTTGTATATAATTTTCTGTGCTGAGCTTGTTTTGTTTGTGAATTATGTTATCACTTCCTTCATTGCTATTGTTTTAGTATTTGCTAAATATTTATGCTGATCCTCTTTTTTATTTTGATGTGGAGGTTTATCATTTTTCTTTGAGGTTACCCTGTGATTTATAGTTTTCTTCCCAAGTTTAGAACAGTCCGTTCTATCTTGTAGTTGTCTTGACTTCCCTACCATCTAGAAGTTCTTTAACGACACAGATTTTTTTCCTTCTTTTTGATTTGTAGTTCTCCTCATTTGTTGCTTGGTGTCTCTGGTTCCCTGTTTACAATCTTGTAGGCTTATTACTTTGGATACTTCCATAGCTGGGTTGGTTTCTGGGTTATATTATCATGTGTGTTAATGACAGTTGTTGTTGGTTGTTGTTGCTTTTCTGTCCAAAGGGCTCCCTTTAGCATTTCTTGTAAGGTTGGTCTGGTTTTAACAAATTCCCTTAATTTTTGCTTATCTGGAAATGTCCTAACTTCACCATTATATTTGAGGGACAATTTTGCTGGGTACATAATTCTTGGAAATTTTTCTCTTTCAGTGTTTTATATATATCATCCCACTGTCTTCTTGCCTGCATACTTTCTGTTGAGAAATCTGAGCTTAGTCTTTTCTTTTTTTTTTAAAATTTTATTTTATTTATTGTGATTTGGGTGAAGATTTACAGAGCGAATTCATTTTCCATACAGCAGTTCACATATGGTTTGTCTCATGTCATTGACCACAGTTTACAATGTAACAGCTCCCCTCCCACTTCCTCCCCATAGTTACCTCTTCCCAGTGACCATCCCTCCATACTCTCCTGCGCCCTGAGCTGTCTCCCTGTGCATA
>NW_006926979.1:8742-9651 GCF_000298275.1 Orycteropus afer afer | reverse complement strand
CTGGGCACCAAGCCATTCGTATGCCAGATGCACCCAGACAGCTTCTGGTTCCAAGGGCTGGTGGGCAGAACCCACTTTAGAGAGTTTGGAGGGTGGCGGACTGAGTCTTTCCTGTTGGACTTGCACAGGCCACTGACCTCTCCTGTCCTGGAGGATCATCAGGGCCACCATATGCTTGTGCCATGAGTCTATATTCATGGTGAGGAATATACCAAACCTCCCACACACAGACATAACTTACCAAAACCAGCATTGCTCTCAGGGATGCAGAAAACATATCTTGTTACATCAGCTCCTTGTTGTTATCAACAGCCTCAGCAACGGACTGAAACATACCAACCATCATGAAGGTGACGTGGGCCCTCAACCTTTCAGTGTGTTATCACGGGGCTGCTGAGAGCTGGAGGGCACTGCACACTAGCAAACAACACCATTGGTGTTGAATTCAGCGTGTTGAAAAGTTTGTTCTGGGAACTGCTTTCTTGGCTGCTTACATTCTGCTCACCACCTTGGTCTTCACAGCCACTGCACCTAATTATGATTCAGAAGATTAAATAAATGAGAACTATCCACTCATTTAGCAATCTTTGACCATGGCCTCATTTCTCTAAGTCGCTTCTCAGTTTCCTTTCCCCTGCCCACCCCAGACCTGCAGCGAGCATGTGCCCTCTCTGGGCTGTGTGTTTTTCACAGCAGCCACTTGTGTTGTCCCCATTAGCACAGTGGAGGTGGCACGCCATCAAAGACAAGGAGATCTTCTCGTTCCGCCAGGCATAGGGTGGAGCCCCTGGGGCAGTGGCCCTGTCCCAGCAGCCAGCAGCAGCCGTTTCTACGTGGATGCAGTCTGGAGCAGCAGTGAGACCTCAGCCTTGCTAAGTGAAGGGGATTTTCTGAAGACCGCAGAAGGCC